>NW_007727155.1:186763-210482 GCF_000696425.1 Galeopterus variegatus | reverse complement strand
TAAGCGCGTGGGCCCGCGATCTTGGCGGCCCTCTGCCCGTGCCTCTTGAGTCAGGTCCACCACGCCGCGCGACCCAGCCGCCTCCTCGCGGGCCCGAGGGTCCTTCTTGCCCAACAGTGGAGGTGGCTCCCCACCACGGCCCGCCCGCTCCTTGGCTGGACCTTCCCGCGACAAGCCTTTGGTCGGGGCGCCCGAGGAGTGGCTGCTGGAGGTCCTGGAGGAGGGCGCGTGAGAGTGCAGGGCGCCCGGAGCCCCCGGAGCCGGCAGGTAGAAGCCGTCTGTGGAGAAGAACACAACAGTGAGCCAGTGCCACCTCCCACCTCTGCCAGGGCAGAGGGGGCCCTGAGAGGGTGCCCTGCAACCCTAGGACAAGGAAGAGGGACATGCACAGGTAGCCCTTGGGAGGGCAGGCTGTGAAAATGGCTGGAACCAAGTTTAAATCTCACCTTGGCCACCAACTAACTATCCTAAGCCTCAGTTTCCTCATATGTAAAAGGGGGAGAGGCCAAGGGTTAAGAGCTGCCCAGAGGGCCTAACAGGGCTAATGAAGAGAGAACAACTACACCTAGTGAGCCGGTGGGAGCCCTTAGGCACTGAAGTCTCAAAAAAGCATCTTGGGCAAGGGTCTTAGAAAACAGAGCTGGGGAGCTGCCTGGGATACTGGTGAGGGCCCAGAGAAGCCCCTCAGAAGGTCCCTGTGCCACCCGCTCCACAGTCCCCCCGGTCTCACCCACTCCTATCCCCTGACCTTTCTGGGTATCGAAAATGCTGGGCTGGCCCAGCTGGCTGAGGAGGGGGCTCCCACTGCTGGGGGGCTCCAGGTGGTTCAGATGGAGGTAGGATGGGTACAGCCCGCTGGGAAGGTGGGAGAAGCCTGGAAGAGAGAAGAGAAAAGCTGGGCTGGACCACTTCATTACTTCCCACAAGGAGCTTCCTTCCAGCATTTTCATTTTCTTGAAAATTAACTATTTTGGCTGTCAGCCCCCCGGTGCAGGGATCCCTGAGGTTTAACACCAGCTCCCCAGGACCACGCTTGTCCCCCTCCCCAACCCTGGCTCTTTGGGCCTCCCTCCAATCCCAGGCAGTTTTCAGGGGCTTGGTTTCTCCAATCCCCCAGGAAAAGGATCAGAATGGATCCAATTAGAAGGGGATGACAGCAGCTTGCCAAGTACGGTCAACTGCTTTGCCACTGTTGTTCTCGTTTAAACCTCAAAACAACCTAGGAAGCAGATACTCAATGTCCTTACTTTACAGATAACAAAACTGAGGTTCAGAGAGGAACACTTGCCCAAGGTCATCCAGTGCAGGAGCCCAACTTTGAACCGAAGTCATCAGACTCTACAACTAGAACTCTAAACCTCAGCCCAGCATGGGCCCCTTCTCATCTATGTGACCCCAGGCTGGTCACTCGCCTCCTATGAACCTCGGCATACCCAGCATCTGCTGCTGGCAGGTCTCCCAGGCAGGTGCGGCCAGGAAGGAATTCCTCCTGCCAAGGGTCCTCCCACCCCCGGAAAGGCCCCCCAACCAGTGATGCCCAGAATTGGGACGTTGCAGGACAAAGACAGGACATAGTGGCTGCAGAGAGAGAAGCAAGACCCCTAAGAGGGCACACGGGGAAGGGGCCCAAGAGGCCCTGCTCAGCAGGGGCCAGAAGGCCAAGCAGGCAGGCAGATGCTGGGGCACTGGGCATGGGTCCTGATACTCAACATGGGCGGAGGGGTCCTACAAGGGTGACCTGGGTACCCTTGCTGCCTCCAAGGCCAGGGATGCAGACCCTGGCCCTGATCCACTGGGCCAGTGTTTTTACCCCCAGGACCACCTGATAATGACATTAACAACATTTACGTAACAAAAAGGACCACCAGATACACGTTATCTCATGTAATCATTGAAACAATGCCCAGTGTAAGCATTGGGTCCCTCTGCTCTCTCATCTGTATAATGGGCATACTAGTTCCTATCTCAAGGCTGGTTCTGAGGTTAAAGGGGACTCAAATACACAGTGCCTGGGACAAAGTAAGTACAACATGTGTTTACTATCATTATTATTCACTAGTATTGTTGGCAAAAGAGAAAAGGGCATCTCAGGTAGGACAGAGGACAGGCTGGTGCCACAAAGGTACCAGAGGCAGCCTCTTGCTCCTCCAGCCCCTGCAACACCCACCCTGGCTGGCTGAAGTGGGAGATCTGGGTGGCACCCCATCCCAGAAGGGCCATGCACCACCATCCCAGGCCATCCACCATCACACCCCCACCCCCTGGCAGAGGCAGGGTGGACCCCTGTGTGAAGGGCACACACCCTCATTCCTGGATTCAGATGCCTTTCCCACGGGGCCTGGGAGGAGCAGCCTGGGTGGCCTCATCTGTACAATGGGGACAATGCTGTAAGGACTGGAGGAGGTCTTGTGGCTGAGAGCACCTCTGGCTGCACCTATTTCCTCCTGGCTAAATGGAGCCGCCCACAGCCCCACCCTGCAGGATTTGGGATGACAGTGAGCACTTGGTCAAACCCAGGCCTCCAGGAGGAACCGCAGAGACAGTGGGCTGTGACAGCCCCAGCCTGCATTGGGCGCTGCCAGGGCTGCAACCTTCCAGGACCCAGGGGACACCCACAGGCCACCTAAGAGGCAGAAGGAGGGACCTAGAGCCTGATATCTAAAATCCACCAAAGCCAGAGGTGGGGGAGGAGCTCAGGGGTCCCCCAGGCCCTCCCTGCACTGACAGAGGGAAGTAAGGCTCCAGGGAGGTCCAGAATTTGCTCAGGGCCAGCAGAAAGCCAGGCCTGCAGACCTCCACACTCGAGGTCATCACAACAACAAAAGAGGGTCCGATGGCCCCAGGTCCCACCACTCCTTCAATCATTAACAAACCTACTGTAGAACAAACCAGGCCCTGCCCTCAGAGATCACTCCAGTGGGAAAGTGGAGAGTTCACCAATAATCACACGGACAAATGTGGAAGAGGGTAGGGGAAGGTGGGGTGTTTGAGCGGAGTCCTGAAGGAGGAACAGGCCAGTGAGGTGGGGTGAGGGGCTGCAAGCAGAGGGAATGGCCTGTGCAAAAGCCCCGTAACAGCCACAAGAGAAAGCACTGAGCATCTGAGGAACAGCTGGGAGGCCGGATGACCAGGGCTAGGCCCCAACAGCCATGGCGAGGAGGAATGAGTGTGGAGGTGGAGGAGAACGGGCAGACTTGAAAAGTGCTCGGGACATAAAATCACCAGAGTGGTGGGGACAGCGGCCTGGCAGCCCTCAGCCCCACCCGCCTGGCATGCTCCTTACCTTCATGGGCATGGGCAGCCCACAGCTGCACCATGGGCAGGTTGCTGGGGGTGGGGGAGCGGAAGGAGAGGTCAGAGGGCAAGGGCACCGGGCTCCCATGGGATGAGGCCGAGGGTCCCATCCCGCTGGCCACAAAGCTGCCCAAGAAGGCCTCGCCTGCAGAGAGAAGGGGGGCCGTCAGGCAGCCAACCAGGCCACCGCTGCCCCAGCCCTCTGCCCCAGGACCTCCATCTCTCCCCACTGCACAGAGTAGACACTGGCAAGGAGACCAAAGGGATCTCCCCTGACCCACCCCAGCTCTTTGGCTGCAGGATGGGCCTGGGTCAATTCAACCAGACCCAGAGTTTAAGAAAGCTGTAGACCTCAGAAAGACAGCCAGAAGAAAGCCACCACAGCAGACCTTTACCCCCAGATCCCCCAGCACCCTCAGAAGAGGGCTTTACCAACCCTGCTGCACAACCAACTCACATCCAAGGGGGCACCATTCTCCCCATTTGCAGAAGGAAACCTGAGTCCAGTGGGGGGCTGGGACCTCCTGAGGCCACAGAGTGGTGGTGTTGTGAGCTCTGCAGAGCTCCTGGACCAGCGAGAAGGCCCTCGAGTCAAAGAATGACTTCCCTGAGGACCCCACAGCAGCCCTGGAGGTGCATGGACCCTCTGAGTCCTTAGCAGCCTTTGTGCCCATTTAACACATGAGGAAGCTAAGGCTCAGAGATGGAAAGTGCCTGGTCACACAGTCAGTGAGGGGTGACTCAGAATGCACACCCAGAGCCCGCAGTGAATTAGGGAATGAATCCATAAGTGGATGAGAGCGTCAAGTGTGGAAGTGGATAAGGTGTGAGGGAGCCCTGCTCAGGGGGCCATCACTCCAGATGACAGAACCCACACACCCAGGGTCCCTGCTAATGGGGGCCCCAGGGCCGGCTGCTGCTCCAAGAACAATCTACAGTCGGCTGGGGCCTGGATGGAAACCACACCAACCTACCACGCCCCATTTGTCCAGGCCCATGCTGGACAGGACAGCTCCTCACTGCCATACAGGGACTCTGTCCCACAAGCTCCAAACACCCCACATTCCAGCAGAGGAGCCTGGCAGTCCGCCGGGTCATGGGCCCAAGGAGGCCTGCGAGACCACGGGCAAGAGGCTTCCCTTGCTAAGCCTCAGCTTGCTCTTCAGCAAAATGGGGGCAAAAAAAAATGCCTCCTTCAAGAATGTAGTGAAGTCGGAAGCATGCACTTAAATTAATCACAACAATCATAATGAACACTAGGAGTGCCCATTTGCTAACAGCTAGCAGGCACCAGCCCCTGCAGGTGATCTCAAATCCTCCCAACAACGCCCTGGGGAGGAGGCTGCAGAGCCCTGAACACAGAGCTGGGCAAAGTGGCACTAAGTATCTACCAGGTGTCAACTCTGGCCGGCCCGCGTGTGTACCCACTCTAAGTCCCTGTACAGTGGATGCTGTCTGCAGGTGGCACAGAAGTTGACTGCAGAGAGCATGAAAACAGACCATATGTGTGGCTCAGGTGCCCAGGCAGCCCCAGTACAGCCCGCATGGGGCTCACAGACCACAAACCCAACCTCTGAATCCCCAGCAGCGCCCCCTATGCAAGGACTGCATACAACAGGTGCTACTGACCCCCTCCCAGGGGTACGGAATCCCAAAATGTCCAATTCAGCCCCTTTAGGGATACCACATGGGGAAACTGAGGCCTCAAGGGGCAGGGCCTCCACCTTGGTCCCCCAGAGTGGAGAGGACAGCAGGCAGAGCAATGGGAGCCACCCTCTGGTCACATGCTCCGCCGCCACCACCCCGTGTCCAGCCCCCCACACTCCAGCCCAGCCCAGCCCCCCTCACCAGACTCCAGCGCCAAGCCCTCGGGACCCAGGGCCATGTTGGCCAGTCAGTCCATCCATGCAGCCCAAGCCAGGGCAGCAGGGCCTCTGGGCCCTGCCAAGCCCCAGGCTTCCTCCTTGGTGTGACAGGCAGGCGGGGGGAAGGCTCCGGAAGCCGGCAGCCAGAGGTTTGCGCAAGGGCTTACATCAGCCGCCAGCTCTTCCTGCCCGGGCTGCACGGAAGCCCCATGGTCCGACCTGCGCCTGCCCAGGCTTGTGAAACCCGCCCAGTGCCAGCCCGGGCCAGCAGGGTGTTGGGGCCCGGATGCCACCAACGGCTCCTGCCTGCCACAGGGCTCAACGGCATCCAAACTCCCTCCTCCCAAGCCTGGTGGAGGCCACTGGGGACCCTGAGGAACCCAGGAAGTCAGTGCTGCACTCAGGGCCCCAGTCAGCAACTCGGTAAAACGGTCCTACGATCCCTACTTGCCACCAACCTTGAGGACAGCGAAGACAGTGGTGTTTATTTACACCTATTCACTGCCTGCATCCCCTTCCTACATCCCTCTCCTGCAACCAAGCCACAGATGACAGTTGTCACTCATGGCTCACAGCCCCAGTGCCTGCCTCCCTTTCCCACCTCACCCAGCCCGCAGCCCCTCCCTCTAGACCGCTCCTTGCCCATTCCCATCTTGGGGCCTCACTTGAGCTGCCCCCTACAGCCACGCAAGCCAAGCAGGCCCAGATGGTTCTGTCCACCTATGACAACTTAGAAACATAGATCTGTCAGCCTGACCACG
Organism: Galeopterus variegatus; assembly: GCF_000696425.1. NCBI lineage: Eukaryota > Metazoa > Chordata > Mammalia > Dermoptera > Cynocephalidae > Galeopterus > Galeopterus variegatus. The sequence continues at coordinate 204,562 of NW_007727155.1, read as the reverse complement.
CGCTCCCATGAGAAGGTTCGCTCCCTGAGGGCAGGGCCTCTGTCGGCCTTGCTTCCCACCATATCCCAGCGCCCAGGACCTGGCACCTAAGAGATGCTGCATTTTTGGATTAAGTGACCACGAAGTATTATTTCTAATGCTCACAGGGTCAAAGCAGGTAGATACATGTTAGGATTAGAAGAGAAGGTCAGGGCAGCCCCTGGCCCACAGGAGAGGCTCAGTAAACTCCAAGGAAGCCACATGTCACTCAGGCCATCCTGCCTGGCCTCCCGGGGGGGGAGTGAGCACAGACAGTGACCATGTCACCAGCGTCTCCAGACTGCTGACTGAGTCCCGACAGTATGCCTAGAGCTCCTTGCAGCATCCTGGTACAAATCCCCCACCCCCGCCACCTGCTCATGCCCACCCCTAGGAACCTAGCAGTGGCCACTCCCAGTTGACCAAGATGGGTGCAGGCCTCAGGGCTCCAGCAGTGACAGTCAGGCCCAGAGATCACGGGCCTCTCTGAAGACTTTGCTGGATTCCTCAAGCCAAACTGATGTGGGGGATCTCCTTCCCTCCCACCCCAGGCTGAGCTCAAGGCCTGGTCCCCCAGCTCTTGTACCAGGCTGCCCTCTGTTGACAGGAAGCCTCCATGCTACCCACTCACCCCAATAATTATCTCACTTGACATCTTAGAAGCTGAGACCAATGACTGTCAAAACCTAAAACACACATGTAACAATAATAAATTACCATCATTCATTTTAACGACAGAACTCTACGAGGGCTGGGCACTACTCTGCCTGCAGTAACTCACTGAATCCTCATGCCAGCCTTTCGTAGAGTGCGAGACTACTGACAGCCCAAGGTCACATAGGCGTGCGGCTGGGGGGTTGAGCTGGGATGGGAACAGGCCAACTCCAGAGCCCAGTAGCCTGCCTCTAAATGCCTCCAATGGAAGAATCACACGAAAGCTACCAGGATATGCTGGGAGAATGTTCCCCACTGCCCTGCCTGTCATCCTCAACAAACTGGAAACAATCTGTGTGTCCATCAGATGGGGATTGGATAAATTAAAGACATACAGCAGTGCTGCAGCAACAGTGCCCGACAGATGTTCTGTACCTGTGCAGTGCAATAGCCACTGTCCACGCCCTGCCACTGAGCACCTGAAATGTGGCCAGTGAGACTGAGGAACTATATTTTTTACTTTATTAAATTTTAATTAATTTAGATTTAATTTAGCAACAGTCTGGGCTGGAGGTTCCTCCCTGCTAGAAACTGGAGGTAGTAGGCAGGAAGGGTCAGTATACACACGGGGAGGGATTCAACAGAGAGGTCACCAGGACAGAGCCACGGGACAAATCCTAGCTGCGACGCCCACTTGCTCTGTGACTTTGGGCAATTTTCTTAACTTCCCCAGGCTGTATGAAATGTATAATGTAGTAACATCTACCCCTCAGGGCTGATGTGAAGATTAAGTGAATTCATATTTGTAAAATGCTCTGGACATTATCTGGCATGAAGTAACTGTCATGTAACATCGGCTATTACTATTATTGTTACTTTAATTTATAGTTACGAAAGCTGGGGCTCAGAAAAGCTAAGCAACTCCTCCAGGGTCAGGGTCCATGTGGAACCACTTCCCCTACCCAAATGCCATTTGTCCTTCCTTAGAACAAAAATTTAATTTTGAAACTAGAGAGCACTGGCAGTTGCACACTGTGAGTGCACTAAATACCACTGAATTGCACACTTTCAAATGGTTAATCTCATGTTATGTGAATTTCACCTAAATTTTCTAAAAAAAAACCACTAAACTCTGCTCTCTACCTCCAAATCCAGTGCTGTGTCTCCACCAGTTAGGACAGGCTGGCCAGTGAACCTGCCTCTCTGCCCAAGGCACCCCAGGGCCCCTTCCCAGATCCTGGCTCACCCTCCCACAGCCCTGGGAGCAAGGGAACCTTGTTTACACATTTTACAGATGAAGGAACTGAGGCGCAGAGAGGGGGCCCAGGGTCACCAAGCCAGTAACCAAGTCAGCATTGAGACTGGTGCCATTGTGCACAAGCACACCATACGCCAAAGCCTCAGCTAGGGATCCTGCTGTACCAGTGACACCCCAGTACATGTGTGGGTTCTCCTTTTGTCTTCTTCTCTACTCCAGACCCCCAACTGTGGCCCCTGGAAAAGGAGGTGGCACTCACCCATGAGGGTCCCAGAGGGGTCACCACACCTGTTTTATAGGAGGATCACATACCCACTTTTTCAGTTAGCAGTAGAAAAGGGAGTCATTTTGTTCTTTTTTGGGTGGAAGTTGAGCAAAATCCTAAAACAAATGAGTCCCTCCAGAGCAGATAATTTATTAGTCTCCTTCTTGAACTATCTCAGCCAAGTGCAAGACCCAGCCCAGTGCAGATGCTCAACCAACATTTAGCGATATTCAGATATGTGTTATCTCTGAGTTGACAATCTCTAATCCTAAACAGGTCAATCCATCTGACGAAGGGAAACTAAGGCTCAGAAAGGAGGCACATCATGCCCAATCACACAGTTCATGATCCAAGAGTTAAATAAGGTCCCTGCAAGGGCTGCGTGAGGGGTCGAACAGGTCCACCCCTTCACGGACGCAGTGAGCACCTACCTGGGTCTCTCTGCTCCTTGGGAAAATATTTAATAACATTAATAACAATACCATGTGTCAGGCTGTGTGCCCAGCACACCGATCATCAGCTCATGTAACCCTCGTGGCCATCTGAAGGAGTTAGTGGTACTGCTCCCAGTTTACAAAGGAGAAAATCCCAGGCAGAGACTCCGAGGTGGCCAAGCTCACCAGACGGTAAAACTAGAATAATCCAGGTGCTTCCTTCCTTCCTTCATTCCCTCAACACTTACTAAGAGCTCCGGCGAGCTGGGGACTGGCTAATAACACTCCCTAAGGAGCTGCATTATGACAGTTCCCTATCAGAAAGGGTGACAGTGATGCCACCTCAGCAGGTCAGTGGAATCTTGCCTCTGTGACAGACATGATAGATGGAGTCGCTGGGGACTCTTCTGGAAGTTGATTATATAGTGGGCACCTGAAATCCTCATTGGTGGAGTAGGGAGGAGAGTTGGATGAGATCGTGTGGGTATGAAGGTTTGGTAAACACCTAATTTTGTAATACCTAAGCCAGAGGGCTTACACACTGTGCCTCAGTGCCTCTCCACCTCAGCCTGGAATCAGGACCCTATGTGCACACTCCCTTCTGTATATCCCTCACTCCCTTCTCTCCCAGCTTAAGTGACTTGATGCATGAGGCCTTCCCTAGCCACCCTATTTTAAATTGCAACCCACCCCATCCCCACACCCTTTCCTGAAATATTTTCTCCACAGTGCTTATCACCATTTATCACACTGTATTAGTTCCTTGTTTACTGTCTCCACCCACTGCAGCAGGGCTCAGTAAGCTTTTTCTTGAAAGGGCCTGTTCTGCCCGTTGCAGGGAAAGGCAGCCAAGGACAATAAACTATTGGGTTATGCTTTGTTCCAATAAAACTTTATCTATAAAAACAAGAAGTGGGCCAGATTTGGCCATAGTTTTGCAGACCCCAGAATTACAGTGCGGGCTTCAGTTTACTCCAACTCCAGTGCCCCACACGTTGCATGTAGTACGTGCTCAATTAATATTTATAGATAGGGAGATGGGGCAAGGTCAGGAGGACTAGTGTTGAGGAAGCGGAGGCCTTTCCCGCACCCTATTCAAGGCCAGCCTGGAACTTGCTAAGGGCTTCACTTCAATCTGTCTCCACACCCCATCAACTTTGGGAAGAGAATTCTTGTCCCTTTTATAGACAAGGGAGTTGAGGCTCTGATTCCAAAACCTACACTTTTCTACTCAGCTGCATTACCCAGACACAATGGAAACACCCACTAGAACAGTGGCTGCATATTTCCAATCCCAAAGGCCCTTTTATAACCAAATACAGAATATGTTTTCCCCTGACATTTTGAAACATTTTGGCCTTTCAAAGGAACTCCACCCCTTAAGATGTCACCAAAGACTATGACAGCATCTCATCATCATGATCAAATCACCCAGAAAAGAGCTCATTCAGGACCAGAGCAATGACAGGTGACTTAGGTGTTTCTAAGACAGCAGTTGAAAATAGCACAAGGACCCATCAGAGAGAATGACCTTCAAGCTGCCATTGATCTCAAGATCCGGAGTTCTGTAATACCTAAGCCAGAGAATGGGTTAAAGCCCTGGCTGCATAGAGTTTCTTATAATTCCATAAGAATCCCAAGCAATTCGCAAAGGAAGAACTGTAAACATCAAACTCAGTAAAAAGTTCCACATCATTAGTATTGCAAAGAAGTATTAAAACACAGTGATGTCATTTTTGTCTATCAAATTAGCAAATTTTCACTCTGATTGTGAGTAGGTGGGGCAGGAAGCAGACCAGGGAGGGTGAGAACAGACAATTCATCCCCAGCTTTGGAAAGACTTCTCAAGGACTGAAGAGGCCCAGACCCACTTCTGTGGGTCCCTCCCAAGGAAATAACCAGACCTACTTACTAGGAAGCTCACTGCAGCCAAACTGATCTGTAGATTCAATGCAATTCCAACCACAACAGAGAGAGAAATAGACAGATAGTAGATGGGGGGGAAGCTGTCTCTAAAAATTACACAGAAATTGAAAGCAGAAACCTGAAGAGATATTTGCACACCCATGCTCACAGCAGCATTATTCCCAAGAGCCAAAAGGTGGAAACAACCCAAGTATTCATCTACACATGAATGGATACACAAAATGCGGTATATCCATACAATAGAGTGTTACTCAGCCTTAAAAAGGAAGGAAATTCTGACACGTGCTGTAGCATGGATGAACCATATAGACATTATGCTATGTGAAATAAGCCAGCCACAAAAAGACAAATACTGTATGATTCCACTTATATGAAGGACCTAGAAAGTCAAATTCATTGAGACAGAAGTTAGAAAAGTGGTTGCCAAGGGCTGGAGGAGGGGAATGGGGAGTTTATGTTTAATGGGAACACAGTTTCAGTTTAAGAAGATGGAAAAGTTCTGGAAATGGGAGGTAGTGCCCGTTACACAACAATATGAATGTGCTCAATGCCACTTAAGTGCACGTTTACACATGGTTAGGACAATAAGTTTTGTTATATACATTTTATCACATTTTTTTTTTAACGTCATGCAGCAAAGCAAAGGGTCAACTATAGCCAAGTCAACCCCGAAGATACAGAGAGGCGTGGGAGGCCTTACACTACCAATTCCAAATACATAAACCTACAGTCATAAAGTAGGTGGGGCACTGGCACACGGGCAACGTGGACAGACCAAGGGAACAAGACAGCCCAAAACAGACCCACAGACGCATGATGTGGAGAAACAAGCCTAAACGATGAACACTGCTGGTCAGCTTGGATATCCCATGTAGGGAAAGCCACGAATCTTAATCCTTACTTCATATCGTACACAAAATTCAACTCCAGGTGGACTGTAGACCTAAATGTGAAAAGCAGAACAAGAAAGTCTGCTGAAGAACACACCGGAAAATACCTTCATGACCTGAGGGCCAGCAAAGATTTCTTAAAGACCATAAAGCTAAAACTGATATACCAGATTACATTAAAGTTAGGCACGTATTGTCATCAAATGACACCATTCAGGTGAAAGGAAAAGGCAAGCTGCCACATGGAAGATCTGTACCAACACAGATCACCAGTGAAGGACCTGTAACAAGAATATACGAAGAACTCTTGCAAATCGATAAGAAAATGACAAACAACTCCATGTAAAAATTGAGGGTCGAAAATAAGGATGCCCAAGTAGCTAGTAAACCTGTGACGAGGTATAAAGCTTCTTAAACCACCAGGAAAATGTGAATTAAAACTACTCTATACACCCACTAGAATGGTTAAAATGTCAAAAAGAAAAGATGGAAACTACAGGACTGGAGAAAGCGTAACTTAGTATAATCACTTGTGAGAACAGCTTGGCAGTCTGGGAAGCCCTGACCCAGCAATGCCCTTGCAGGTACACAGCCACCAGCAGTGATGCATATAAATACACATCTACCACGGAATTCAAGAATCTTCCTGGGCTGGCCTGTTAGCTCAGTTTGTTAGAGCAGCGGTGTTATAACACTCAAAGTCAAAGGTTCTGCTCCCCATACCGAACAGCCACCCAAAAGAGAAAAAAAAAAAAAAAGCCAGACATGAAAGAGAACATACTATGTGATTCCATTTATATGAAGTTCAAGCACTGGTAATTCTAATCTCTGGTGGCACATGTTGGGATAGAGGTTACCCTTGGGAAGGCGAGGGGGGAGTGACTGGAGGTGGCTTCTGGGCTTTTTTAAACCTGTGTTGATGGTTACACAGGTGGGTTCAGTTGGCAAAAAAAAATAATCGAGCCCTACATTTATGATCTGGGCTCATTTCAGTGTTTATCTTAAACTCCAATAAAATGTTTCCTTTAAAATAGGCCAATGTGGGGAAGGGCAGCCAGTGGCTATCTGAACACAAGCATGGTAAATTACATTTTGAATAATTTTCATGGAACTCTGACACTGACATAATTTTAAAAAACCAAAGCAAGTAAATAAAGAAAAATGAGCCAAGAAAGAAAAGAGGAAAGAAAGAAAAATTCCTACCAACACCCTACCTCCCAGACAGCCCCTGGTTTTCTTGCAGAGAGCCCAGGCCTTGCTTCTGGATCCCTCATTTCCCAGCTGTGTGGCCCTGAGCTGGCATCCCAACCTCTCTGTGCCTTACTTTCCACTCAAGTAAAATGAAGGCAGTAAAAAAGGCAGGACGCTATGCCTCACTGGGGATCCTCTATTTGGTGGCACTCACCTCTCCAGGTGATAGAGTGCAAGGCTATGTTGGGGGGGGGCTTACCCTGCATATCCTTGGCACTGTGGCTGGGCCATGGGAACTGTGGCCACTGCCACCGTCCCCAACCTCCCATTGGTGCAGCAAAGAGGCAGCTGAGGGTCCTGGCTGCAGAGGTTACTCCAAGCTAGGAAAGGACCAGGACCATGGGAGCCACCAGACCAGATCAACCAGCTTCAGGCCACACCCCACCTGTAGGGCCTGGGGGCTGGCCTGAGGGTCGTAGGAGGCCTACCCCACCTCTCCACCCCTCCCCTCTCAATGGAAGCCATCCCTGACCCTCTCCAGAGAGCAGATTCCCAATTAGGAATTCATCTCTTAGCGCAGCTCCCAGTTCCTCCCTACCAGAGGCCACAGCACAAGCGGGCAATTGGGGCTGAACTCCAGTCCCTCCCCCATGGCCGAATATAAGCCCCCTATGGGCAGGAACTTTGTCTTGCTCCAACCAGACACCTAGCCCACAAAGTAAGTCCTCAAATTTAAATAAAGGGAATCCCAAAGACCACCAGGAAGCAGTCAAGTCTTCAACTCCGCCAATGATATGCAAATTCGTTCACCCTAGCCTTGCCCCTAGGACTCCAGACATTCTCAGTTCTAAAGCAATTACAGAGGATTTCCCCATCCAAGATTTTTTCCCCCAAGGGCTGGCCGGTTAGCTCACTTGGTTAGAGCATGGTGCTGATAACACGAAGGTCACAGGTTTGGACCCCCATACTGGCCAGCTGCCAAACTCCACTCCTAAGGAGTGCAAGAGGAGGTAGAGATGGAAGGCCTTCCAGCAACTGCTTGGGCAAAAGCAAGGAGGCATCTGAGTGGAGAAGGCACAGACAGACAGAAACCAGGTCTCCCAGGCACACCAGCCAGATCAGGAGTGTGGGCTAGACCCTAGAAGTGGTGGCACAGAGTTTTGTCTTTACAGATCCTTTCCCAAATGCCAGAACCTCACGAAAATGACATAATGTGGTTTTAAAAAGAGAAAACAAAATGAGAAAAATAGAAAGGAGACAACCTTCATGACAGTTTCAAAGCAGGAAAGCGGATAGACAAGAGGTGTGCGGCTTGGCAGCGTGGGAAAAACTAAAACTTAAGCTTAGAAGGAGAATCAAGAACCAAGCCACCCCTGAGACTCCAAACCCAGAGCCCCTGGCACCTCTATAGGCCAGGGTGCAGGGAGAAGCTGAGGAAGAGAGAGTTGATTTCACCCACAGAAGAATGTAGAGCCCACCACCATGACTCCTCTGTTTACACTAGGGAAAGATGGAACCACTGAGGGTCTGAATTCTCAGGGCTGCGGTGGGAACCAAGAGGAAAAGTGGGATCTGAGTGCAAATCTTCAGCCTTAACATGCACACTCAGCTCTTTGAACAGAAGCAGCCAGGCTTAAACTTAAGCAGGCAGGAGACTAAAGGATTCTTGCCTATGTGAGATTTACAAGGTTGAAAAGGAAAGACCTTTTTACAGAAACTGACATTCAGGAAGTTCCTCAATGGGCAATAAGCCCCACCTTTACATGTAAGTCCCATCTGCTTTTTAGTGCCTCTTAAGTACAAAGAGGCACCTGAGAATCGACAGACACGTGCCTGCTGAAGTCTCCAACATGAAAGAAAAATGAGAAAAAAAACTCAGAGGAAACAGAGACAATGCATGAGAGAAGAAAACTCTAGGCAAAAAAATATATATACAATTAATATCCTCCAAGTGATGTGAATTAATATATTACCCATGAAACAAGAACAGGATGCTATTTTAAAAAAGGCGGGGGAGCACCCAGATGATAAGAAAGAGCTCTTAGAACTTAAAAATATGATCACTGAATTAAAAAATTAAATTGAAGGATTAGAAGATACTTGAGAACATCTAGAAAGCAGAAAAACATAAAGAGATGGAAAATAGAAAAGTATAAGAAAATTTGATTAGCCCAGGAGATCCAGTATATCTAACTAACTAATACTACAGAGAATAGCAAAAATGGTGGAAAGGAAATTATAAAACACTAATAAAAATAACAGTAATTCACAAACATTTCAGAGTGAGGGACTTGCGTTTTCAGATTGAGATGGCACAGGGAACACCCACCACAGCAAATGCAAATGGACCCTAGCAAGGCACATCAACATGAAATTTCAGAACTACAAAGATGAAAAGACTAACAGTAATGATAATTATAAGGCTGACTTTGTGCCAGGTGATGTTCCAGATATTTATGTACAAAACTCATTTAGTCCTCATACGATCATAAAAGGCAGCTACTATTACCCATTTTACAAAAGAGAAAACTGAGGCATAGATAGGTAGGTAACATGTCCAAGGGCACACAGCTAGTAAGTGGCAGGGTGTACATGAATTTCAGAGCCAATGCTCTTAACTATCATATGATGTTAAGCGATTTTAAGCATTAGGAAAAGAAAAAAAAAATGGTTCAATTACAAAGATCAAAAATTGAAATGGCATCATATTCCTCAAAAGTAACACTGGAATGTAGCAGGTAATGTCGCAATTCCTTCCAAATCCTAGGGGGAAATTGTTCCCAAAATATCACTCAAGTGTGAAAGTAGAGGCTGGCCACTTCGCTCAATTGGTTAGAGCCCAGTGCTGACAACACCAAGGTCAAAGGTTGGATCCCCATTCGGGCCAGATGCCAAAAAAACAAAAAAAAAAAGGTGTGCAGGTAGAATAAAAAGGCATTTTTCAGGCATACTAGGCCTCAAAAAATTTGCCTTCTGTGTACCCTTCACAGAAAGCTACTGCAGGATGTGCTCTACCAAAATGAAGAAGTAAAACAGGAAACAGGAAGGTATGGGATTCAGGAAATAGGAGATCCAACACAATAGAGAGGCGAAGGGAGTCTGAAGGATGATGGCTCTGCAACAGGCCAAGCACTAGGCAAACCAGACTAGAGAAGGAAGATGGAAAATTCCAGGAAGGAAATCTCCAAGGAAAGAAAGGGACAGCTCATCCAACAGACATGACCAAATAAAAAACGTATGAAGAGACTAGAAGCCAGGGATTCTAAGAAATCTCAGCAAATGAAAACAAAAAGAAAACCCCAGAAAATAAAGAAAGGAATTTTATTATACCACTTGGCTCAAATGTAAACAATACTTACAAAGCCATAATGATAAAATCAGTTTAAACAAAAACTGTATGTAACAACAATCATAATAATAAGTATTTACTAAGTGCTTATTATATGCCAGATACAGTTCTAAATTCTTCACCTATATTAACCAAACAATCCTCACAATAATCTCATGAAGTACATACTATTATTATCGCCTATTGTAAAGATGAGAAAATCACCTTATAAGTGGTTTCACTTTCGACAGTTTGAATTACCTGCAGTTCGAAAATATTACATGGAAAATTCCAGAAATAAACAATTCATAAGTTTTAAATAAACAGTTCATAAGTTCTGTAGCAGGATGAAATCTCCCACCATCACACCTTATCCCACCCAAGGTGTGAATCATCCCTTTGTCCAACGCATATACGCTACCTGCCTTATAGTCCCTTATCCACCTCAGTTATTAAATCAACTGTGCTTGTGTTCAAGTCGCCCTTATTTAACTTAATAATGGCACCAAACCCCAAGAGTAGTGATGCTGGCTATTTAGATAGGACAAAGAAAAGACGCAAAGTGTTTCCTTTAAGTGAAAATGTGAAAGTTCTGGATTTAATAAGGAAAGAAAAAAATCTTATGATGAGGTTGCTAAGATTTACGGTAAGAACAATTTTTCTATCCATGAAATAGTGAAGAAGGAAAAAGAAATTCGTGCTAGTTTTGCAGTCCCACCTCAAACTGCAAAAGTTACGGTCACAGTGCATGAGAAGTGCTGAGTTAAGATGGAAAAGACATTAAATTTGTGGGTGGAAGACATGAACAGAAAACGTGTTCCAGGGCCGCCCCGTGGCGCACTCAGGAGAGTGCGGCGCTGGGAGTACAGCGACGCTCCCACCACGGGTTCGGATCCTATATGGGAATGGCCGGTGCGCTCACTGGCTGAGCGCGGTGCGGGCGACACCGCACCAAGGGTTGTGATCCCCTTACCGGTCACGAAAAAAAGACAAAAAAAAAAAAAAAAGAAAACGTGTTCCAATTGATGGCAAAGCGTTGCGCCAGATTAACCTAGTGTTAATTAAATTAAACTTTATCATAGCTACATACATATAGGAAAAAACAGTATACACAGGGTTTGGTGCTATCCATGGTTTCAGGCATGCACTGGGGGTCTTGGAACGTATCTGCACAGAGAGGTAACTAACTTGTAACTACTATACAGAGAGGTAAAGAAAACACCAAGTCAAGGGTTAAGATCCCCTTACCGGTCATCTTTTAAAAAATAAAATAAAAAAATAAAGTTGAAGCTATGCACACCCTGTGTCCCAGCAAATCCACTCCTTGTTGTAAATCCAAAGAAATGTGTACATATGTGCACCAAAAGGCATGTTCATAGCAGCACTATTCATAGCAAACACTGGAAACAACCTAAATGTTTATCAACAGGAGAGTGGATAAATTATGCTATGTTCGTATAGTGGAGTCCTATAGAGCAATGAGAAGGTACAAATTACTGCTACATACCACAATATGAATAAATCTCACAAATATAATATTGAGTGAAAGCAGCCAGAAATAAAAGAGGGCAGGCTAGCGGTGCTGATAACACCAAGGCCAAGGGTTCGGATCCTATATAGGGATGGCCGGTTTGCTCACTGGCTGAGCGTGGTGCTGACAACACCAAGCCAAGGGTTGAGATCCCCTTACCGGTCATCTTTATATAGGATAAAAAAAAAAAGAAACATTAGGTTCTTTGTCTAGATCCACAAAAAAGTCCTGACCCCCAAAGGGTTAAAAACAATTTGATGAGGGCCGCAGGTGGCGCACTCCGGAGAGTGCGGTGCTGATAACACCAAGGCCAAGGGTTCGGATTCCTATTTAGTGATGGCCAGTTCGCTCACTTGGGAGAATGTGGTGCTGACAATGCCAAGTCAAGGGTTAAGATCCCCTTACTGGTCATCTTAAAAAAAAAAGAAAAAAGAAAAGTCTCAGTTAGGTGGAAGAAGCAGCTGTGAGTCCCTGAGCTACACAATAATAAGTACAGAAATGGTGAGGAAGCCATTAGATACAAAGAAGTCTTGAATTTAGACAAGGGATGCAGAGGACATGGACCATGCTGATGGGAGGGACAGAGGATGGCATCTTGAGACTGATCATGAACAGACACCTCCACAGAAGCAATGAGAACCAGAGGCAGCACATGGAGCTAAGGCCAGGTTGATGAACTGTTCCTTGCCTCCAACCTAAGGACTTAAGACTATCCACAGCAGAGTGAGAAATATGAGGGGAAGAGGAAGAATCCTATACTTAACTGAACATTTACCCTAAAGTGACTGTGTTAAACAAGAAGTACAAATACACTGTGAATTAACAAGTGTAATTATTTTCAGTAATCCATTGAAATGGTAACTCATGAGCTATGTTGAGTTCAGTTACTGAAAAATAAAGTTACATGTTTGCTCACCAATGTTGTCCCTATAAATTTCAACATCACTGCACGTTGACTTGACCCAGAAAATTGCCATCAAGGAATTTATCTCAGATAAATATATGCACACACCAACAAGCAAAGATTTGTGTATAAGAATGTTAATTTAGTTTTCAGTTTAATAGTGAAAAGCTGGAAGAAATCCAAATGGTCACGAACAGGGATTTATAAAAGTGAATTGTGATGCATTCATACGATGGAATAATAGTCACCTGCCATAATAGATGCTCAGGAATTTGCATTTTGACTGACTTCATTAAAATTTAATTAAGATGATTTAGCACATTATAATGAGAATGTAAAGGTTTGATGTCAAATTTCCATAGTATTTAACTTATCCTTGGTATTCATTATAAAGTGAATTGTCGCCTACCATATAATAGAATAGATAGAGTATTCACATGCAAACTTTTTGTTATGGTTAGGATGCCCTGTTTAAATAAGGTTTCTTTCAAATATGTACTGCACTGAGTGTGTTCTGAAACAAGAATGTCCAATCCCCACTCTCTCCCCAAACCTGTGCCTGCCCATCCCTCTGCAAGCAGCTCTGACCAACAATCTGGAGTCGTCTTTCCTCCTTCTCCTCACCCCACATCTGTCTTAGTCCAACCTCTACATGGCAGCCCGAGCCCTGGCCACCTCTAGCTTCTCTCCCTGGTCACCTCCCAAACAGCGTCTGTTTAGCTGTTTGACTTGTCTGGCTCTCACTGACGGGTCACCCTGCTTCTCTTCCCATCTACCAGACAGTCCGTCTCTGGCCAGCAACCTACCCTAATTTTTTTAAATGCTTATTTTGAATTATTTCAAAATTCAGAGAAAAGTTTGAAATAGTACAATGAATTGCCATATGACCTTCCCCAGATACAGCAACTGTGAACTGCTCTCTTGCTCTGTGTCATTTGATGTTATTTGATGTATCGTCTCCCATACACACACGCACGCATACATAAGCTGTCCCTATGCTAGGCACATATTTTTTCTCTTCCTGAACCATTCCCTAGAGTAAATTGTAGACATCGAGTCCCTTGCCACTAAACATTTCAGTATTATTCCCTAAGAACAAGGACATTCTCTTACATAACCATAGCACAATTATCAACTTCATAAAACATAATATTGATTTGATACTATCAGCTAATCTATGTTCTTTAGAGCAATTTCTCCCCCTATCCAAGATCCAATGGAGGGCCATATATCACCTTTAGTTATCACATTTTTTAGCGTCTTTTAATCAGGAACACTTCTCAGCCTTCCTTTGTCTTGCATGCCATTAATGTTTTTTTTTTTTGAGTCCAGACCAGTTCTGTAAAATGTCCCTCAATTTGAGTCACTCCCTCCATTTAAAACCCTCCACTGCCTCCTCATTCCTCACAGTTTAAAATTCCAAGACCTCATTACTGGCCTTCAGGGACCTGCAGGATCCCTCCTCCCCCACCTCACCACTCCCCAGCACCAGCCAGGCTGACAGCTCTCAAACATGCCAAGCTCTTTGCTTCTGTGTTCATCCGCCTTCATGGCACTTTTCGGCTCTTCACACACACAAAAAAAGGTCACTCCTTCAGATCACTCAGGTCGGCTCCACTGAGGACTGCCCCTCGCCACTCAGTCCAGGCCAGACCCTCAGCATTTTCTTTCTTCATGGCCTGTATCCTTATTTAAAGTGACTTCCTTCGCTGATTTGTGTGTTCACTGCCTGGCTCCCACACTGGCATGTGAGCTCCAACAAGGGCAAAGATTTGTCTGTTTGGTTCACTGCCGCATTCCTAAGACCAGAGTGGTGCCTGGCACGCAAGAAGCACTTGGAAATTATTTGTTTAGTAAATGAACAAGTGAGGAAAGAAGAAAGCACTAGGGTTGGGAGCTAAAGAACCAGGAGGCCCAGAGAGCGAGGGAGTCCAAGAGGCCCTTCCAGATTCCAGAACCTTCCCCAGGCCTCCCTTGTTGCCTCTAACCAGAGAAGGAAACACCGGCAAATCTCCCTTATCTTTGGGATCCAATCACTCGACCAGCCAGTCCTAACTGATTAATCTCCCTAAATCAATCTCAGTAGGCTGACAGGCTGGATTCCAGAGATGAATCTGATCAGACCCTGGAGAAGGCCCATGGCCCCCACCAGCCAGGCCAAAAGTGCAGGGTCTCCCTTCCTGATCCTTGAGTCCCATCCCCCATTCACACATCCTCTGAGGGCCAGCCCAGGGTGTGGGGACAGAGAGAATAACTAACCCAGTACAAAATCCTGCTAATAGCTCTTTAATTGTGTAATGTGTGAGGAGGACTCACTCCAGGCTTCCCAACCCCAGAGGGGAGAGCCAGCCCACGGGGTGTTTGCCACTTACTTATCCCTTTCACTAATCAGGCTGTGAACATTTACTGCTCACGCTATATCAAAACTCAGGGGTACAGGAGAGGTAAATCTACCCTTTCCTTAACCCCAAGCCCCATTCATTCTTGATTCCATCTCTTCTGCAGAGGAAGGGGTCAAACCACACCGCCTAGACCCACAATGCAGAAAGCATCTCCTCCAGGAGACCCTCTCTCATAGCAGACTCCCTGTCAATACTTGCTTGTAGACAGAGTCCCCTCCAGCCTTGAGCTCTCACAAGGACAGTTCCCTCTGCCTAGGAGGCTCTACGTGAGTGCTGGCCCTGCAGAGATGCCTCCACATTCACCAAGCTCTTGGTGAGGTGTAATGTGCCTCTCACTCGCTGTGTGACCCCGGGAAAATTGCTCAGCCTCTCCAGGCTTCCCAGTACAAAAATAAACAAAGATGGGGCTGATAAGGCTGGCAAAACCTAAGGAGCTGAAAGCTGAGAAAGAGAGAGTGGCTCGTCAGAAGAGAAAATTCAGCCCCTGCACCCCACAAAGAAAACGGGGGAGGAGGGAGTGCTACCTTGAGGAATTTCTGATCCGCCGCGCCCCAAGCCGTGAATGAAGAGCAGCTCCCTACCTCGTGGCTAATGGGATTAGCAAGGGCTTGGCTATAGGCGTTGGCTTGGGGTCTGAGGTCTCCCTGCGGCCACTGGCAGTGGGGGGGCGCCGAGAAGCAGGGCCGTCCCCCACCCTTCCGTACGAAGTGAGCACAGGCCCCAAGGAGCCGCAGTCACCTGCCCGCTATTTCCTCCACGACCTGGGCCGCCTAGCACGCAGCCAAGACAAGGAGGCACCAAGGCAGGGCTCCGCAGCCACCTCCTGCTGGACTTCCTCGGCTGGTCGCTTGGCCTCCCTGCACCTCAGCCTCCCCATCCACCAAATGGGCGTCAGGCAGTCTGACTGCAGCGGTCAGCTTAGGCGCGGCCTTGGCACGGTGCGCACACGCAAAGGCGCTCCACAAGTAGTGGGTATCTTCACCGCTTCTCATTAGGGCAGTTTGCCTCTACCAGGCCCGAGCCAGATACCAAGCGGGCAGTGCGCGTTGCTCCCTCCCAGATTCGCAGAAGGCAAGTGAAAACCCTGCCAGCCAGGGAGACCCGAGGTCCGATTCCCGGCCGCGGGGGGCCCTCCTCACGACCCCGGGCCAGACCGAATGACCCAAAGAACCCAAAAGACACGCATACACATACACACACAAACACAACACCGTAGCTTCGAGGAGTGCAGGGCAGGAGGGGTGGGGGTAAGGGATGGCCTAGAAGGCCTTTTGTACCCCAGGGCCACCCCCAAATCCTTACTGGGGGGGTCTCCGGAGCTCGTCCCTTGGCCACAGCGCCCCTGGGAAGAAAATCCTTGCCCTCGCCGCAGCCCCCGGGAGGAATGCGGCCCCCAGCTCCCGCGGGGCATAGGCGCGCCTGGGGGCCTTGACCCAGTTCTCGAGTCCCTGCCAGCGGGGATCTCCGTGCTCCCAGCACTCCCTCCTCCCAGGCCACGCGAGCCCCTCCCCCGACCGGCGCCTCACAAAGGCTCTTTGTCCCGCAGAGTCCTCCGGACTCCAGTTCCTGAAAAGTTCCAAGAGAAAAATCAAAAAGAGGCAAAATCTGCGAGCAGGCAGGGTGGGTGGGGCGAGGCCAAGGCGGCCCAGGCCGGTGGTGTCTTCTACACCAACCCTAAGGACGAGGACAGCGTTGGGGACTCCCCGGGAAATCTCAAAAGTGCTAAACTACAGACTGGAGGAGACGTGGATTTTTTTTAAAAAATCGAAGCACGGGACGTCAAGCGCAGAAGCTAGGGGCAGCCCGGGAAGGGAGGACCGGGTCTCCTGGGGTGGCCGCTGGGCAGGTCTGGATGTCCCCGCGTCTCCCTTCCCACTCCGCCCAACTGCAGCAACCGCAGCTCGGCTGGTGCAAGCGTCTCCCTCCCCGGCGAGGCGCCCGCCCGGAGGCCACCAAGCCTTCTCGCCATCTACTCATGCAGTTCGATGTTGGACCCAGGGTTTCCCTTCCACCGCCCGTGCCCGGGCCGATGCGGTCCCCAAACTGCTTCTTTCCCACAGATTCCGAATAGCAGCGACCCAGTTTCGGCGTCCCTAACACGCCATGGCGCCCTCCCTCCCCCCGGAGAACGAAGGGTCCCCGGGGCCGGGGTCACCGCCCTCCTACCGGCATGCAGATTCCCGGGGCCGCTGTTCTCCTCCTGGGGGAAAAAGGAGCTCCCGAGAGTCACTGCCCGCCCGCCGAAGACCAAAGTCCCAGGGCTGGTATCACCATCTTCCTGCATCCCCCAGAGCTCGGGAACCGCGGAGGACCGGCGCCGCGCGGGTGGTGGAACTGGGAACAGGACCCAGGGACCACGGGCGCTGGGAAGGGCGTTTGCCAAGAAAAAGATTCGAGCTCAGAAAGCGGGTGTCTCACGGGGTGTGGGGGCTGGTTTGTTCTTTTCTCGCCCAGATTTTGAAAACTCCAGCCCAGGCTCGTGCCGCAGAGGCCGGGGATCGGAATCACCCCGGTAGCTCCGACTTCGGCAGACGTTGGCACCTCGGGAGGGTCTGGAGAGCGGATCGCACCGGGGTCTCGGGACTAGCCGCTGTCCTGAGCCCAGGGGTTTCCCCGTCCCAGAAAAGGAGCCAGCCCGCCCGCACCCCAGAGGACCGACCAAGGGAGAGACAGGCGCCGAGCCCCGGCAGCGAGCGCCGGGGAACCGGCCGAGTAGGGCTTCCCGGGCCTCCCTCCCCAAGATCCGGGAAGACAAGAGGGGGCAGGCAGGGAACTTACCCGGGTGCGGGTGGAGATTGAGGCCGGCCATGTACTTCCCGGGCGGCAGCGGGCCGGGCAAGCCCGAGGAAGGCAAGCGTCCGGCAGTGGCCGCGCCCACGCGGTGGCTATCCATGGCCAAGCCGGACAGGAGCGGCGGCGGGGGGCCGTGCACGGACCGCTGGGGCCCGAAATCTCGGCCATCCTTCCTCCGCGGGAGTGCCGCGGCCTGCCCCCCACC
>NW_007727155.1:169745-185752 GCF_000696425.1 Galeopterus variegatus | reverse complement strand
TTCGGAATCGGGGACTACTGATCTGGCAGCCAGATATGAAATCGGGAGGAGGCCCTTTTTCGTGAAAATTAAAAATCTATGCTCCTTCCTCCGGCGGCTTCAGAATCCCGGGGACCGGGGTTGGTAGTGACCGGTGGCTCACTGCGCCCCAGTCCGGACTTTGCCTTGGCGGCTGCCGGGCCGTCCTCAAACTGGGGAAGAAGGCCCCTCGGCCGCGTCCGGACAGCGTAAATACAAACCTCCGAAATGTATTTTATTCCTGGGCGTCACATGCTCCGAGGTTTAAAACCGTGAAACCTTTCCAAAAGCGGCTCGAAATATCTCCCGAAATACAATGTCACTATCTGATCCGGAAAGTTTAATATTTAACCTTTTTGGGCCCTCGCCTCCCTTTTTCTGAGTTTGGTTTCCCTAAGCTCGCCCTGAGCTGCCAGAGTGTTTTGTTTTGTTTTGTTTTCACGAGGGAGGGTGCAAAACGGGTTTATTATTTTTAAAGAGGCTCACCGCCCTCTCCCGCCGCCCCCCTCGGGCAAGTCCCAGAGTCTGAGTCCGAGGACCCGAGACGTGGCATTCTCTCCGTGGACTGGAAAGAATCCTTCAAAACAAGCTTTGGTTTCATTTTCCAATGGCCTGACCTGGGAATCTTGCAGCCCGAGAACGTGGCCTGGCGCGGGGGATTGGGGGGATGTCAGAAAAGGAAAGGGACCAAGGATCTCGCTCCAACACTAGTTTCCCCCACCACCAAAAAAATAACCTACAAAGAAAACCTTCGCAGCGCGGACTGGCCGAGGGGTGCCTCCCCCAGCGTTGGGTAAATCCCCCTGTAGTTCCAGTTTAAAGTGTTTGTTTAAAAGATTTGTCGTTTGCTGATTCCCGTGGGGGTGGGAGTGGGTCTTGGCGCCCACCCTTCCTTGCTCTCCGTCTGCCCGCAGCAGCTCGGTTTCCTGATTCCAAGGCCTGGGCACTCTTAGAGCCACCGATCACGCCAAAGCCACCGCTCCCGAGTGCCCGCCCTGCGTCCTGCACTCCGCGCCCAACTCCCGGAGCTGCAGACCCTCGCAACCGCAAACACCGCCCCCCCCCACCAACCCCGCCAGCCTCCTTCTCCAGCCTCCCTCCCAACTTTGTTAAGGGTGCCTATTTTACCCCGGTTTTGGTTACAAACATCCCCTCCCTCCCTCCCTCCCTCGCTGTCTCCCAGCAGGCTCCGGTTACCAGATCCGCGTTTACTTTGGAAAATCTAAGATCGCCACATCCGAGGATACATGTCTTAAGTGCGCGTTGAGCTTCCCGTGATTTTTTTTTTTTTAATGTTCTTTGGTTAGCTTTCTTTTAAAAGCCATCGAGTCGATGCATGCTCAGACGCCCCAGTTTGGGGAAATCAAGGTAAAGCCCCCCAGAACACCCTCGGTCTGGCAGAGAAGCTGGCTCGGCCATCTGAGGGCTCCGCTGCATTCTCCCTAATTTTCTCCCCCTCTTAAATGCAGTTAAAATGGCTGAATTCCGGCTTTTAATTAAAAACAGCCTATAATCGAAAATGTCTCTGCGTCCCCAGCTCCCCCACAGCCTGCCGGGAACCTAGAGGGGAACAGATGCCCCTCGGCCGGGCTGGATGTACTAGAGCCGGGCTAGGGGCTTGGGTGGGCGCCCGGGGCGCAGCGACCCGCCCCCACCCCTCCTTGGCGCCCCCTCTTGCTGGCTCTGGTCCCTGATTCCATTCTCGGGAGCCGGATAGCTGCGGGGATCCCCTGGCGCACCCCGAGGGGCAGGCGGGGTAGGACGTGCTGGGGAGCAAGCGAGCTGGAGAAGTTTGGAGACCATCGCGCCCGACCGGGGGCGGGCAGGCGTACCTGGCGCGGCGGGGCTCCTGGCTCCGGGCTCCGGCGTCAGCAACTCCGGTGGCGGCCCCGGCTCCCGGCGCGGCTAGGCGCCCGTGCTGCCCGCCATCCCGAGGCCGCCGCTCCCCTCCGCCACCCGCAGCCGCCTCACACTTTTTGCCCGCCTTTCCTTTTTTTGGTAGAAAACCGCTCCCCGGGCCGAGCGCTCGGCGCGCCAACTCCTCCGCCCTCCCGCGGCCCGGCTCCCGCAGCCCCCGGAAAAGCCAGCTTTCCTCCCGCCGAGCTCCCCACTTTTTAATAAAATCCAGGTAGCGCCGGTTTAAAGAATCCCAAATCTCCATATACAGCCCGGGATTGGAAAAGGTACATTACACAACCCCCCTTTCAAGTTCCTCTCGCTGGATCTAAAAAAAAAAAAAAAAAAAAAAAAAAAGCAGCCAGCGGCGGGGGGGTTAAGGGGGCTGGGGGAAGGGAGCACTCTCAGCCGAAGAAACACGCATTGTTCCCTGGTGCCCGCCTTCCCCCGCGGGCCGGCCCCTGGCCACCACCCATTGGCCGCGCGCGCCGCCAATCACGCACATGTAAACACCTTGGCCCTCAGCCATTCCTATAAAACCAATTACGGACCTAGGGGCTCCAGCAGTTTCCAGGCTCCCCTCGGCAGAGCTGAATGATCAAAACTGGTGGTGAGAATTTTTCCGGGCCGTTTCTAGGCAGCCCTCCCCCTGAACCAGCTCGGACCCCCCCGCTGACTACTTCTCCTCCCTTTTCCTTCCCCCTCCCCCAGCGTCTGGGCTGAGTGATCAAAATAGAGGAAGATGGTTGTCGCCGCAATCCAGGGCTTTGCAAGGCGCGGTTTAATGGGCCGCCTGTCAGCTTCCTGCTCGCAGGAGGAGGTGACAAGCCGAGCGAGCCGGGAAGGGCCTGCGGCCTGGAGAGCTGCACCCCGCGCCAGGGCCCTGGCCCCCCACCTCCCTTGGGGTGCGCCTCTAGAACGCGCGGTGGAGACGCCAAAACAGACAAGGGCCTCTTTTTCCCTCCCCCCCCATTCCTTTTAAAACAAAGCAGCGATTCATTCCCTCTCCCCCAGCAGCGCGGTTGGGTGGGATGGGCAGGCGAGAAGGCTGTTTTCCTAGCCCCGGCTTGCGGGTCCCTCCCTGAAACGCGGTGTCAGATGGTTACTGATTAATATTTTGGAGAGGCCGCGGCGGCGGGCAACCGGTGAGTCTCTAATCTTCTAAAAGGGGTTCCTATAGAAACGCGGGCCGGGGTGCGCCCCCATCTCGGCCCTGGCCCCGGGCTGCGGCGCTTCGCACAGCCCGCCCCTCCCCAAAGCCCCTCTTGGCGTGGGCGCTTCCCTCCCCTTCTCCCCTCCTCGAAAAGAAAAAAATCAGAGCAGAAAAAAGGATTAGATCGGCTGAGCGCGAACTGAATCCCTCTCGATTCTGACATTTCAGCCTATTAGCATTTCTCCACGGGGCCTTCTGAAACCTATTAAAGTGTAATATTAAAAACCTCTTGGCTGGGGGCCTCTCTCGCCTTCCATCCGCCGCACCCCCTCCAGGGAGGGCGAGACCGGGGGGGAAAAAAATCTGTTGAGCTCAGAGGAAGCATCAGCCAAAAAGTGCTTGGCTGGCCACGGCGGCCGTAGGGGGAAGGGAGCCCCAATCTCCCAGACTTTGTACTTTTATTTTGCGCTTTCAGCAAAATCTTTTCTGGGTTGAGTCGCTGGGAGCTAGCCACTGCAGACCTACCTGGCTAGGGGCGCAGAGAGTGCGGACCCCGCCGGAGGGACTGTCTCGGGGGCCCCGCGCCCTCTCTCCGCAGCCCCCCAAGCCTGGCTAGGAATTGACCTACCCTTAAAAGGAAGCTTGCGGGGGCAAAAATCGTAGCAGATCCTGACTCACAGAGCAACCGCGGTGATAGGATTTTAATTAAAACAAGAAAAGCCCCGCTCTTTGGCCCCGCGCTGCGGACTCAGCGTTTTCAGCGTTTTCGCATTGCTTGTCCTATTTTTTTTTTTAAATCCATTTTTAACACAACTTTTCTGGAAGGGGAAAAAATGAGCTAGTTAGCGACCATTCGTTCTATTTTCTTTTTTCCACTTTTAGAAAAAAAAAGGGTAGGCTTCAAGAGCGAATTGGGGGTGTCTAATTCCAGGATAAATTTGGGGGAAAAAAGTTGAGCCTCTTGAGGGCAGTTTCAAGTTGCCCTTCCTGGAGCCTCCTGCGCTGGTTTCTAGGCTGCCCTCTTTTGGAAGCTGGAGCTCCGCGGGGGGAGGAGGGAGGAGTGAGAAGGAAAGAAAGGAACGAAAATAACTGGATCCGAAGGGAACGAGCGGCGGTGTCCGCGCTTGGAGCCGGGCGCGCGGGTCTCAGTGGCGGCCTTGGCAGCCCAGGCAGCTGGAGGCGCCCGGTGCAGTCCCGGGACGGCCAGGAGCAAAGACGGAGAGGAGAGGGGGGTTAGAGAAAGGAGGTATTGTGTCTGTGTGCCTTAGGGAGGGGGATGATTGCAGAAATAACATAAATGCAGTTGAGCTGCGCGGGGCGGCTGAAAGCCGAGGCAGGGGAAGGGTCAGTGGGTGGGGGCGCCAAGCACCCTTAGAGTATTATCCAGAGGCCTTTGTGAGTTCCTAGTAAACCGTCCAACGCCGAGTCCCCCTCGCTTTCTCCACATTCCCGTTGTTCTCCAATATTCGGAGCACAGGCCTTGATCTCCCACCCCTTATCCCGCCCGGGATATGGAATGTTTTTCTTTAACACGGCTTAAGAAAAAGAAATGTATTTTGAGGGAGTTGGGGTGGAGAATACAAAAGGCTTGAGGGGTGGAAAAAAACAAAGGCCTATTTTTATAAATGTTTAATGTTTTCACCCCTGGATGCTCCAAGACGCCGTAATTGTGACGGCAGGGTATGTGTGCCATAAATCATTTAGCTGCTAATAAAAATTCTGCCTGTTTGCCCTGGATTTGCCAATGGCGTTTGCATTTTTCAAGTGTGCGCATCGTCGGCGTGGCGAACCGAGCCGGCATTTCATTAGGGCTGCGGTTCCGGACAGACGAGCCCCCCCACCCGTACCCCTACCCCCGGGCTTTGTGCCTCCCCAGCCCCCTCGCGTCGTCCTCCCTGCACACACTCGCGCGACCTGCCGCGCGGCCTTCCAGCCGGGTCTGGGACGCAACGGCAGTGGCTCCGGGTTCCTGGCCGCCGGCCGGGACGCACAGGGCAGATGCTGCCGGCGCGGGTTCTCTGGGGCTGCCGCGCGCGTGGGGGCGCGGGCGGATCGCGCTGAGGGGCCGCCCGCGCGGCCGACCTGTGAGCGCCCTGATCTTTGTCCCCTCCCCGGCCCCGCAGTCGCTGAGTAAACAGCGGCTGGGAGCCATCTTGGGGCGGGGGACAGATTCCGAGTGGAAGGTGCAAACCCCGCTCCTTCGGAGACCCCTGCCATTCGTAGGGGGGCCTGTGGGGCACCCCTAGCCGGGCTGCAGCGTTTGGGGAAACGCCTTCCCAGCGCTGGTGGGCCACATTTAAGTGTAAAAACCTGGTCTGGGCGCCCTGCTCTGAGCGGACGGCCACCGCACAGGCCGCAAGTCCAGCAGCCATCTTCCATGCCCCACCCCCACCCTCCCCAACCCACTCATGCTTAAGTTTACCAGCCAGATCGGCGGCCAAAAACAGTGTGTGGACGCGCTGTGTGTGTATTACTGACTGGGCGGGAAACCGGCTGGGGCGGGGGGGGACCTCCTTGCATCCGCGTAGAAAGGAAATATTAATCTGGGAACCTGAAGGGGGGACCTCCTTGCATCCGCGGTTCCGGGAGAACCCGCGCAGGCCGGCCTCCGCCAGGCCCGGTACGGTTGTCTGCGGCCAGCTTGGACCGCCAGAACTGCGACCTTTTCTGTGTTCCTAGGCCGCCGATTCCGGCCTCGGCTTCCTGGGCACGTCCCGACTGACAAAACTCTCCCCCTTTGTTTTAAAACCAAAGGACAGGCCAACCTTGAGCCCGACTGTCTCCCCCACCGCGTCTATCGTCGGCGCAGCCTCGGTCCCCGCGTCGGGCTGTGCGGGTGAGCAGGTCCGACTCCGCGATCTCCCGCCTGTCTCAGTTCTGTACTAGGCAGGGTTGAACCCGGCTCTTCCTGGATCCCCGGTGTTGCTGGTCGCGTGAACACGTTCTTCCCTTACCCTCCCTCAGAAAAAAGCCATTCCTTAGGCGCATCTACCCGAGCCCCTCCACCCGTCGCCCCCAACCGCCTTTCCGGATGGGGACCGAAGCCCCCGCGCTCCGCTGGCGTCTCGGCGAAGGAGGCCCTGAGGGATCGTCGGCTTTTGCTGCCCGCTCGGGCGGCCGCGGTGGGGTCTCCTAACCAAGGGTATCCGCAAGGTTCTAGGTCCGGCAAACGGGGAGCTCCCGGCCCGGGCGCCAGTAAAACCCGGAGAGGCCGCGCCAAGGAAAGCCAAGCTTGCGGTTCTCGCTGCGACTGGTCCAGCCGCGATTCGGCACCGAGCCCAGATTGGGCCAGACCAGCCGAAAGCCGCCCCGACCCGCCTGGAAGACCAGGGACGCGGCGCCAGCGATCCGCACACCGCCGGGACCACGGCGCACGGCGAGCACAGCTGGGGCTGATGCGCCAGGCCCGGCCCGGGCAGATTCCAGCTCCTCTCGGCCCCGCCTCCGGCACTGGCCTCTTCCCCAGGCCCGGGTCGGGTCTTCCACTCCACTGTTTGGCTTGGAGAGGACAGAGACGCGGTCTGTGCGCAGGGGGCCGGCTGCGGCCATAAATCTCGGCGCGGGCCCTCCTTCCCGCTGCTCACGCGCTAGTGTCCCGGGCCGCGCCGGCGCCCTCCTCTCCCGGTCTTGGCCTCGGAGCCCCGAGACCGCGCAGGGAATCGAGCCAGGAAGTTTACCCGTTCGTTAAAGAAAGGAAATGGCCACTCATTGCCACCACCATCCATCCCTGCGGGCGCCGGACCCGAGGTAGCCCGGATTCCACCGGCTCACCGCCTGGGGTAGGGGCGCCCGGGTCAGGCACTTCCTCCTAGAAAGGCTTGGTGAGGCTGGGATGGGTGCGCGACCACCCGCTGGAGCCCAACTCCGGCGCCACCGGCACCATCGAGGGGCGACGCCAGGGTCAGGGTCAGCGCGGCTTCGCAGAATTCAGCCTGCCACCTCCCTCCGCGGACCCTGCCTTAATCTCGAGCCCTTGGAGCCCTCTGCGAGGGCACGATGGACTTTTTATTTGCGCAGCAAATACCGAGTTGGGTGACTGCGGGCACCGCGCCGGGAGGCGGAAGCTCATCTGGTTCCCCACCCCGCGCGGGCCACCTCCCGCTCCGTGCTGCCTATACCCGATGCTTTTCTCCCCGGGTCCCGGCTCGGCTCCCTCGTCTGCGGCTCCCTTTGGTGCAAATGGCCGAACCATCGGGAAAGCAGGAATTCGGTCGCGTGCTGGTGGCAGGCTCTGGTGGGGGCGACGGTCTTTATACCAGAACGGTCGTGGGGCGCCCGGGGGACAGGCCCAGAGAGGATGTGTTTGCGGTAATAACGCTTAATGTCACCAGCGTTGTTTATCTCTTTGCCAGAGGGGCAGGGAACAGGCCATCCCGCTGGTGCCCTGCTTCAGCCCAGCTAGCCGTGTGCGGGATCGGGGACAACCACCTGGGAACGGGCTTTGCACCGGACTTCGGGTGGGGACAGCGCGGAAGGGGGAGGCATTCACCCCTTCTTGGGTGCCTTCCTAAAGCCTCACCGTGCCAGTGACATGACTGCGAACAGTGGGTAGCAGATGCCAGGGCCGGGGGGTTTGGAAACCTCGCTCCAGGGCCGCTCTCACCCAACGAGCTTCGGCTCCTTCCTAGAATTTCTAGGAAGCACATTTGGAGGAACCGAGGGCTTCCGGCCGAGCCCAGAGGAATTTGAGCGCTTGCCCGGGCGGCGGGAGCGCAGTCTGGGAGTGGAGAGGCCGCTGTGCCGCATTCCGGCCGAGCCTCCCCTGCTAGGCCCAGCCCCTGCCGCGGCGCCCCAGGAAGCGCCTTGGAAAACAAAGCTCTGCGGTTTCGGCCCAAGGTTAAAGTCCACGGTGAGCGTTTTTTCCCCCCCGGAATCTAAGAGCGATAGCGTTTCTCCAAATAAACCGCCAATAAATCAGCTCCCAGGGGCTGCCTGCTGAAGAGCTCTGGTGACCTTGGGGGATGGTTTTCCTGCCAGACCCGCCGGAGGACAGGCATGGGGGAGGGGGGACACAATGTCAGCCCTACCCCCTCCGGGGAGAGGCGGAAGAGGGGATGGCCAAGGGCTTTCCTGGGTGTTTATTGTAGTACCCGTGTGCCCAGAGGGGATGGGGGAGGTTTGGAGTTCGGGGGGACTGTGGTGCCCGTTGTGGGGGGCTTGTGATTGTGGGAGATTGGCTGCTTTGGGGAAGGCTGATGTCCATTAAACAACTGTATTACGCGCGCCTCAGGCAGAGTCCAGCACTGTTCTAGGCCCTGGGGAAAGAGCCACGAGGGACAAACAAGGCCTCTTTGGGGGCCTCAGTCTTTGTCCGGGTGTGACTGGGTGTGTTCTGCCAGCGAGTTTGAGCGAGGTGTGACTAATGGGATTTATGTATGTCAGTGCCAGGGTGACTAATGGAGGGCTTGGCAGCACGTGTGTTTGGGGAGGTGCTCCGTACCTAGGTGGGGAGTCGGCGTTCCCCCCCTCCCAGCCAGAGGGGGCTACCTAGTCTCTTAGAAGTATCTTTCCCCTCCCTCTGCCATCTTGGAGCTTTGTTTTGGCCCCTGAACCCCTCGCGGGCAGGCCTCTACATGCCGAGAGTTCTGGAGCACATTCCTCTGCCAGCCTGGCCCCCAGAGGCGCCTCAGTGCCGTCCCACCTCCCTTCTCCACGTGGTGTCTCCAAATCCGGGCTGTCCCACGCCCTCTGCGGCAGAGTCCTCCAGTTTCTTCTTTGTCCGAGCACCAGCCCCTGATGTGGGCAGGCTTTGTGACAACCCTGTGATTTGGTTTTGTACCCATTTAACAGATGAGAGACCTAAGGTGCCGAAAGTGACAAGCTCACAGAGCTAGGAAGTGGCAGCAAGCTCCCTCAACAAAGCCAGGCAGGGTATCAGGGTTTCAAATGCGGAGCCCCAGGACCCCTGGAAGCCCCCAGCCTGACAGGGACTAGCACCAGCCATGCTAACATACCCTGCCACCACGTTTACTGTCCTTCCCCATCAATCCTCCCTGCCATCTACTGGGAGCTTTCTCCTGCCCTAGCCTGGTGGGGGGCAGGGAAGCAATGGAGGTAAGAGGTCAGTGGAAATCTGGTTTGACCTGGGGCGGGGCGGGGCAAGGTAGAGGTTGGGTGAGGTCAGGCTGACCCTGGGCCGCATTCCTGGATGGAGTTCAGGAGGGCTGTGGCCCAAGGGCAGGAGCTCCCATCCAATTCCATAGAACCTGGCGTACCTGGGGGATGGCCAGTTAGCTCAGTTGGTTAGAGCATAGCCTTTAATAAAACCAAGGTCACAGGTTCAGATCCCTCACTAGCCAGCCACAAATAAAACAAAGAATCTGGCGCACCTGGAGAATCACATTTCCGTCTCCCTTGGGATCTTCTGATTTCTGACACCCACCCCCCAATCTCAGGCTGCTCCTGCAGGTGCTCTTTCTGCTACTTGCACACATGTTCTGTGTCCATTACACACTCATCAAAAGGGTCCCTGAGACCCAGACAAGTGGGGCGATCTAACTAAAGTCGTCAAGCCAGAGTGGCAGTAAGCAAGCCAGACAGGGCTGGCGCCCAGCTCCCCACCTTCACATCTTCTCGGCTGGTGCTTGTGGCCTGTAGTGACATCTCAAGGGAGGGGATGGCAGGGCCTGACCCTCCTTCCCAGGTCTCCTGGAAGTCTCCCACACCCACAGCTCCCAGGTTCGTCTTCCTTCTCTCTCTCTCTCTCTCTCTCTCTCACACACACACACACACACACACACACACACAGAGTCTCACTCTCTCTTCACCTCCCTCCCTCTTTTTTTTTCCCCTTTTATCCTTCTTTGGCATTTTCTTTCAAGCAGAAAATAAAAACATCTCCCGTGGCTACAGCTTTAAAAGCTTCCCTCTCCTCTGCCTCCTCCCGCACCCACCCCCACATCAATCCATTTCTAGAGTCAGCATAAAGTCAAAAACAAACCCACAAAGATCAAACCTGACAGGCCCCCCTTCCAGCTTCCCTCCACTTTCTCTTCGGGTCTTGGTCTGTCTCCACCCCAGAGATGAGCAGGAGGCAGGAACCCCCGCCCCCCAACACATGCGCTCACACATCCAGCCTTCGGGCCATAGGAAATCTCTTAAGAACCTTCTAGAGCCGCTCCTGCCAGAAAGACCTACTCACTTGGTTCCTTCTGCTGGAAATGTCTGAGTTCATCCCCATGTGCCCCTGCCCAGCCCTACTTACCTAACCCAGCTCCCACAGAGCCTCCTCTGGGGGGGCCATCTGTTATGGGTTGAACAGTGTCTTCCCCCAAAAATTTATATGTTGAAGTCCTAATCCCCAATACCTCAAAATTTCCTCTTTGGGGGCCGGCCCGGTGGCGCACTGCTACAGTGCGCCGCTTGGGAGCGTGGTGGCGCTCCCGCCGAGGGTTCAGATCCCACATACAGACCGGTTCCCGCTCACTGGCTGAGCGAGGTGTGGGTGCAACACTGAGGGTTGTGATACCGTTGCCAGTCCCGGTCCGGTACGGGCGCGACACTGAGGGTTGCGATCCGTTGCCGGTCACGAAAAAAGACAAAAAGGAAAAAAAAAAAATTTCCTCTTTGGGAAATAGGGTCATTGCAGATGTAATTAGTTAAGATGAGGTCATACTGGAGTCAGATGGGCCCTTAATCCAATATGACTGGTGTCCTTATAAAAAGGAGAAATTTGGGCACAGACAGATACAGAGGGAAGACAACGTGAAAAGACAGAGAGAGAAGACAGCAATCTACAAGCCAAAGAGAGGCCTGGGACGGATCCTTGCTTCCCAGTTCTCAGGAGGAACCAGCCTGCCAACACCTGGATCTTGGACTTCTAGCCTCTAGAACCATGAGACAATGAATATCTGTTGTTTAAGCCACCCAGTTTGTGGTATTTCGTTATGGCAGCCTGAGCAAGCTAATACACCATCCCAAATTTAAGTGCCTACACACCCGTCTCATCACCTAGGCAACAAACCAACAGAGGAACAGTTAATCTATTAGATGGAGAGAACAAATCTATGGTTATTTGAGGGGGGAGGGGAGGGGAAGAGAGGGAAGAAGAGGAGGAGGGAGAGATTGGATAAGGGGCATAAAGAATAAGTATGATTTGTAACAATGAATATGCTAATAAAACAATAAGTAAGTAAATAAACAAATTTAAGTGCCTGCAAGAGTCGGGCAGGAAACACAGGAGAAGTGGGAGAGCACATACAGGGGACAACTCCTTACAGCTCCAGCCAGCAATTCCCAGGGGTGCCAGATCTGCTCTTATTTCCAGGAAGCTGGTGTATCTAAATAGGCTAGATTATGCTGCAGTGACAAACATCCCCAACACCTCAATGGCTTGTTGCAACAGGTAAAATGTATTCTCCCTACATTGTCTGCTCAGCCTGGGTGACCCTCCAGGGCAACTGACCTCCATTTAGTGTCTCACCAACCCAAGCCACTTAGAGTTCACAAGTTATCCACCTTGATGTGAGGCTACCACAGGGCAAGGGAAGATCGGCGCACAGAGTCACATGTCACCAGTGCTCATAGTGACCAACTCAACTAAGGGGTGCTATGGAGTAGAGTATTTCCTGTGCCCAGAAAGGGGAGGAAAACCAGGTATTGGTGAGTTCGAGCAGTGTCTACCACAGCTGCAATGCGACATCTCCTGATTTGTTAACCTTGGCGCTCTTTTTTTTAATTGTGGTAAAACACACAACATAAAATTTACCATCTTAGCCATTTTCAAGTGTACAGTGGCATTAAGCACCTTCACTCTGTTGTGCAACCATCACCACCACCCATCTTCAGAACTTTTGCATCTTCCCAAACTGACAATCTGTCCCCATTAAACACTAACTCCCCCCGGCCCCTGGCAACCACCCTTCTACTTCCTGTCTCTATGAGTTTGACAACTTGAGGTCCCTCATATAAGTAGAATCATACAGTGTTTATCCTTTTGTGTCTGGCTTATTTCACTTAGTCTAATGTCCTCAAGGTTCATCCATGTTGTAGCATGTGTCAGAATTTCCTTCCTTTTTAAACATGCACAATATCCCATTGTAGGGGCACACTGCCTTTGTTTATCCATTCACCTGTTGATGGACACGAGGTATTTTCACCTTTTAGCTATTGTGATTAATGCTGCTATGAACATGGGTGTACAGATGTCTCTGAGTTCCTGCTTTTATTCTTCTGGACATATACCCAGAAGTAGAATTGCTCATATGGATCATATGGTAGTTTTATGTTTAATTTTTTGAGAAGCCACCATCTTGTTCTCCACAGCAGCCGCACCGTTTTACATTCCCACCAGCAGCGCACAGGGGTTCAGATTTCTCCCCATCCTCACCAACACTTGTTATTTTCTGGTTTTTTGATAGTAGCCGTCCTCATCGGTGTGAGGTGCTATCTCACTGTGGTTTCAATTTGCATTTCCCGAATGATTAGATGATTAGTGATGTTGAGCAGCTTTTCATGTGCTTATTGGACATCCATATGTCTTCTTTTTTTTTTTTTTGACCGACAACAGGATCGCAACCCTCGGTGTTGCGCCCGCACCAGGGACCAGCAACGGGATCGCAACCCTCGGTGTTGCGTCCGCACCGCGCTCAGCCAGTGAGCGGGACAACAGGATCGCAACCCTCGGTGTTGCGCCCGCACCAGGGACCAGCAACGGGATCACAACCCTCGGTGTTGCGTCCGCACCGCGCTCAGCCAGTGAGCGGGAACCGGTCTCCACATGGGATCCGAACCCTCGGCGGGAGCGCCGCCACACTCCCAAGCAGCGCACTCTCCAGTGCACCACCAGGCCGGCCCTGTCTTCTTTTTTTTTAAAGATGGCTGGTAAGGGGATCTTAACATCTCAACCCTTGGCTTGGTGTTGTCAGCACCACGCTCAGCCAGTGAGCGAACCGACCATCTGTCTTCTTTTTTTTTAAAGATGGCCGGTAAGGGGATCTTAACATCTCAACCCTTGGCTTGGTGTTGTCAGCACCACGCTCAGCCAGTGAGTGAACCGGCCATCCCTATGTAGGGATCCAAACCCGTGGCCTTGGTGTTATCAGCACCACACTCTCCTGAGTGAGCCGCAGGCCGGCCTCATATGTCTTCTTTGAAGAAATGTCTACTCTAGTCCTTTGCCTGTTTTTGATCAAGTTGTTTGGTTTGTTTGCTTTTGTTCTTGGCACTATTTTTAACACTCTGCTGACCAAGCTAAAACATGATTAGGCCACCTGCTTGTCCCTGGTTTACAACCCTTCTGTAGATTCTGCTCAGCCCACCCTGTTCAGTTCACACACTCCTGCTGGTCAATGTTTCCCTGAGGCCACACACTCATTTCCTCGAGTTTATCCATTTGTGTGCAAGGCCCTGAGGATAAAGTGATAAGCAGAATAGACCAGTGCCCTGTCCTCCTGGAGCTTACAGTCAGTCAGCAAAGAACTGTATGTGCAGTAAGCACCACCAAGGAGGACAAAGGGACAGGGAGCAGTGGGCGGAGCCAGACCCTGCAGGGCCACAGCCTACAGAAGCAAAAAGGTGGCACAAGTAGGTGGTCCCCAACTGTCCTAGATTGAAGAGTTACTGGGTCCCATGACTAGGATACCCAGAAGCGTAACACCCTCAGGTGCAATGGATCAAGGACATTCCAGACTCTTTCCCTTTTACTTCTCTTTCCATTATCCCCATGCTCTCCTACAACATGGGTTTTCTCTGTGTGGTAGACACAGCTAACCTCAGATTTGCCTCAAGGAAGCGGCAGTTTTCCAAAAAGGAGTAATGGTGGGCAGAAAACAGACTGCGGATGACCTGCTACCCATCTAGCTGTGCTCCTGAGAATGACTGATGGATGAAGTTGATCAGGTGGCCTTGCCCAGGAGGAAGCCTCAGCACAGGACTTGAGTGGGCTCCGGCTCCAGTGCACCTTCTCCAGTGCACCCCGCCCCTCCCTTTCCTCTCCTCCACCTCCTCCTTCTTCTGTTCTTATTTTTCGTTTCTGCCTCCCCTCCCCCTTCTTCTCTCTCCCTCTCTCTCTAACACCTCACCCACACCAAGTCACAATTCAAATTCCAGACTTGATAAAATGCCACCCTATGGAACTTGGGGCCTGGCTTCCCGAGTGGCTGTTGTGACACATTGTATCTTACAACAATGGCCACACAATGTCCTCTTCCAGGATGTGACCATGACATTCCACCCGTTAGAGATGGCATCTTTTGTCTTATACCCAAACGCACCGAGTGACACTGTGTAACTTCCAAGGCAAGGTCAGAGAAGGGGACGTAACTTCAACCTTGCTCACTGGGATGCTCGTGTGTGGAACCCTGAGCCACAAGAGAAGTTCGACTATCTGAGGCCACCATGCTCAGGCCACTTGTAAGTGTCCCAGCCAAGGTCCCAGCCAACAGCAGCATCCTCCACCAGACGTGTGAGCGCAGGAGAAGGAAAGGACTCTTGTCAGAGCTCAGTGAGGAGAGGCCCGGGGACTCTGTGACGGCCAAGCGGGGGCTGGAACTCAGTTCTTTCTTTTCTTCCTTCTTTTTTCTTTTTTTTTTTTGGTGGCTGGCTGGTACAGGGATCAACCCTGGACCTTGGTGTTATCAGCATCATGCTCTAACCGACTGAGCTAACCAGCCAGCGCTGGAACTCAGTTCTGTGCATCCCGGTAGGGCTGCCCTTGCCAGTAGGCACTGATCAAATGACCAAGGAAGAAGGAACAGGCATGGACTGTGGGGCCAGGCAGCCTGGGCTCAAGTCCTGTTCTGCTGCCCACTTGATGTGTGCCTTTTGCAAAGTCACTTCCCCTCTCTGAGCCTCAGTTGGCCTGTCTGTAAAATGGGGCTGAACATACCTCCTTCCCTGGCATCAAGTGAGAGGTGCGTGTGCCCATACTGAGAGTGCAGATGGTGGCCAAGACACCCATCTTTCTGAACCAGGAGTTGTTCTGGTAGCAAAGGGGCCCAGGAGCCCCCTGCCCCAGGCTGACCTCTCCCTCCCATCATCTGGGCAAGGCTGTGTAGTGAGCAGGTGCTCAGGAAAGGATGCTTTCCTAACTGGCACTACATGGGCCATGGTCAGCCCTTTTCCAAAGCCATGGTACCAATGTTTCTTGATCAGGACAGGCCTGAGGACAACTGTATTGCTTTCCTATGGCTGCTGTAACAAATGGCCATGCACTGAGTGGCTTTATGAAACAGAAAGGTTTTCTCTCGCAGTTTAGGAGGCCAGAAGTCCAAAGTCAAGGCATCAGCAGGGTCAATTCCCTCTTCGGGGCTCTGATGAAGAAGGTGTTCCAAGCCTCTCCCCCAGCTTCCAGGGCTGCTGCCAATCTGTGGTGTTCCTCTGCTCACAGCCACATCACCCCAACCTCGTGTAGCCTCCACCATGGCAAGGCCCTCTTCCCTGTGTCTGTCTGTCACTTCTGCTCTCTGGCTGTCTCTCATCTTCTTACAAGGACACCAGTCATATTGGATTAAAGGCCCACTCTACTCCAGTGTGAACTCATCTTAACTAAACATGTCTGCAATGACCCTATTTCCAAATAGGGTCACATTCTGAGGTTTCAGGGCTTAGGATTTCAACATATCACATGGCAGAGACACATGGCAGTGCCCCCCACCCCTCCCTGCCAGCTCCTACTCACCCCAGCTTCCAGACACATCAGCCTTGTTTCAGTCTGCTTGGGCTTTCATAGCAAGTTACATTTTTTTTGGGTCTTAAGCAATTTTTTTTTCTTCCGCACAGTCTGGAGGCTGGAAGTCCAAGATCAAGGAGCTGGCGGACCCGTGTCTGGTGAGGGCTCACCTCCTGGTTTGTAGACATTTGCCTTCTGCTTGTATCTTCACATGGCAGAGACACATGGCAGTGCCCCCCACCCCTCCCTGCCAGCTCCTACTCACCCCAGCTTCCAGACACATCAGCCTTGTTTCAGTCTGCTTGGGCTTTCATAGCAAGTTACATTTTT
>NW_007727155.1:151967-168957 GCF_000696425.1 Galeopterus variegatus | reverse complement strand
TCTCTCCTTCTGAAAGAGTAATGGTTACTCTGTTGATTTGTTGCCTATATGATCTGTCCAATGCTGAGAGGTGTGGTCAGGTCTCCCAATATTATCATAAAGCAGATGCTTCTTCTGTCACTCTGGAATGGGCTTTGTGGAGAGAGACATCCTCTTCTTTTCTTTGGTCTCTACTGGTGACTCTCCTTGCATCAATGTACTCCAGTGGCTGGTGGACCATCCGCGTGGTGGTTGTGATGTCTAGCCACTTTTGCAGCAGTCATGGTTACTGTGGTGGCTGTGGTGGGCCACCCACATGGAGGTGATGTTTTGGGGATGCTCCTTGGCACTGGAGGTGTGCCTGGTTGTGGGCAGGGGCGGGGGTCCAGTCCCTGGCTCCATGCCTCGGGCCCAGAACTGGGTAATTTGTAAGAAAACAAAATTTACTGCGTACAGTTTTGGAGGCTGGGAAGTCCAAAGTCCAGGGAACACATCTGGTGAGGGTCTTGGTGGTGGTGACAGTGACCCAAGGGTCTTACATGGCAGAAAATGACAGAGGAGAGAGAGGGATAGTTCCTCATTCACTCTCCTTTTAAAGCCCTCAGAACCACACCCATGAGCACCATTCTTAATCCATTCACTATGGTCCTGCTGTCTAATCACCTCTTCAAGGCCCCACTTTTCAATTATCATAATAGGATTTCCCACCCTCTTTCCACTGTCACAATGAGGGTCAAGTTTTGGGGGGACACTCAATCCAAGGCTTCCATGGATACCTCCTCTGCTCTCCCATGACCCCCACTACCCATCCCAGCCTGGACTCCTGTGTTCCCTGCCCGACTGTGACTGTCTTAGGGCTGGATGCTCATACTCATCTCTGCATCCTAGATGCCACACAGTGCCTGGAAGTGTGCCTTGAGGAAGGAGGGCAGACATCTCAGGCACACAAGCAGGTACAGCTCCCACATGTAGGAAGGACCAAGGATGCTCCTTTGTGAGATGACCCCCAGCCTCCACCCACAACACGCAGCACATGGGGTCCAAGCCAACCAGGGGTTAAAATATTAAAGTACTACAACACCAGTTTTCGGAGAGCTGCTGGCCCAAGCCCCCTAGACTTGACACTACCTTAACCCTCCCCAGGATCCCCCAGACTTCCCAATAGCTAAAGGATGGACCCCGGGTATCAGCCCAGGCTCTGTCTCCTCTGACTGGTTTCTGCTGGTTGTAATATTGTGAACAGCACCACTGATCCTCACCCAGACAAGCAGTCCCAAGCTGGGAGCTGGACTCAGACCGGGAGGAATTGGCCTCAGGACCATAGCCCAAATCTGTGGTGAGCCAGGGTGTGCGTGAGAACAGGCATATGGGGACCATGGCGGGCACCTCACAGATGTGACCCCATGGTGATGGTGTCCATTCTGAGCAGATGTAGGCAACCGGCTAAGGAAAAAGAAGGAAGCAACAGAGACCAGAGGGGCTTGTGCTCACCTGGAAGGCACACCTCCACAGGCCCCCATGAGGTGACTATGGCAGGGCATCTGGAGTCAGGGCAACAATGAAGGAGTTGTCCGAAGACTCCCGGGTGTGGTTAGGTGAGATCTGGGGCAGGAGAACCACCCTCCAGTCCTGGCTGGGCTGCTCGCTAGCTCGCCATGTGGCCTGCAACAAGCCCCACTCTCTCTGACCCACTTGTTATCCCTCGGGAATGTTTCAGCTACAAGTAATGGAAAACTCAACTAATAATGACACAAGCAAAAAGGCATTGAGGTTCTCACAAGAAGCCTAGTCGAGGGAACTGAGGTGCATTCACTCAGCAGCTTACCCACTCAGACTTTGATGCTATTCTCTTGGCTCCTGCCTCATGGGCACAAAACAGCTACTGAAGCATCAGCCATTCTATCCCACATCCCCTTGTCCTCACCATTTCAGTGTACATTGGCCCAGTTGAACTTCCAGCTGCCAGCATCAGCATTTCTTTATCTGAGGGCTTTTTTTAGCACACAGAGGAGGGTGGGAACTGACATCCCCTGGGGCAGCCCTCAACAGTAACCAGTGGGAGTTGGTGGATCAATTTCCCAGCTCCCTCGCCCATGGGTGGCAGAACTCTGAGGTGTGTGCCACAGTGGGATGTGGCCACAGTGCTCACCTGCTTACAAACACCTTTTACTGGCTCCTCCCTCCTGCCTCATTCCCCTACAGGGGTTTCCTGGGATCACCTCCTGAACAAACTAATTGTCCTCAAATCCTTGTCGCAGGGTCTGCTTCTGGGGAACCCAGGATAAGACAACAATGACCAAAGACAGGAAGGAAGGAGCAAACCTGCTCCTGCTGCTTCTCCCTCTTTTCATCAGGGAGGAATGGGTGTCCCAGGGGCCGGAAGGGGGTCATGCAGCTGCACTTACCCCAGTCGCTGGCCAAGGGGTGTGGATTCATGATTGTCTCAGTCCAGTCAAGGTCAGTTCAGCTCCTGACATGAAGCTATTGGTGCAGTCATCTTTAGACAATCCAATGATGCCCAGTCGCTGGCCAAGGGGTGTGGATTCATGATTGTCTCAGTCCAGTCCAGGTCAGTTCAGCTCCTGACATGAAGCTATTGGTGCAGTCATCTTTAGACAATCCAATGATGTACATTATGTCCCTGCAAAGGACAGCTGGGGCCACAGAAGGGGCATGGGGCATTGGGCATTGAGCCAGGTGGCCTGCACCCTGTGGGTGCTCAATCAGGCCATTGGGACATGGTTTCCTCATCTGCAAAATGGGGCTGAAGATACCACCTCTCCGAGGTGACATCCTGTGTGGCATCACACCGAGCTCTCACTGGTCTATCCGTCCTTCCTCTCTTCCCTCTCTGCTCTCCCCAGGTGGCCTCCAGGTGACAGCTGAGGTTTGTTACAACAACTGCCCCCATTTTTTCCAGACTCTTAAACACACACTCTTGATAATTCTGGTGGCTCTTCCCTCCCTCCCTCCCTCTCTGAGAGCTTATTTGGGAGATGGGAGCAGAATTTAAGAGGGAGGCGTGAGCCAGGAAGGAAACGGACACACATTGGAAACCTCCTGCATGCAGGTCCCACACTGAGCACCTCCTGCATGCAGGCCCCACACTGAGCACCTCCTCCATGCAGGTCCCACATTGAGCACCTCCTGCATGCAAGCCCCTGCAAGGTATGTCCCCTACGAGGCTCATCAAATCCCCTCCCAGGTCCACACCAGGTCCTGTGGCCAGCCTGTTCTGGAATGAGGGACAGAGGCCTGCAGGTGGAAGTGCCCTGCTCAGCTGGGCCAGATTCAGGTCCAGATGGCCTTGCCCCCTCCATACTCCATCCCCTACACCTGGGAGGAGCAGAGAATGGGCCTGAACATGCTCATTAAATGTCTGGAATCCTGTGGTTTAAAAACAACCCTCCCAGATCTGAAACCAAATAGCTCTTTAAAAGAGGGATTCAAAGGCTTTCTGAGCCTGGAAGACAGACCTTACACCTGTGTGGGCAGGGGGTGGGGGGTGCGGATTGGGAGTGGAGGGGCCAATAACAGGGATGGGGTGGGGCAGGGGAGCTGCCTTGGGTGGCACCACAGTGTCTCTACCTCTTCCTCCTCCCTCTAAAAATGCCCTCTCCAGCTGCTGCCACATGCCTGACATTCCACCATTAGCATCCACCCCAGGGCCTAAAGCTCTGGCCATGTGCAGAGCCACGTGGTGCCAAGGCCGTGGGCTGGACATGGCCTTGATTCACTGGCCGGCCTTGGCCAGGTCACTCCACACCTCTGGGCCTCAGTGTCCCCACTGTAGAGTGGAGATGTGAAGTAGACCTCCCAGGAGTAAAGGAAACCTCATGGTCAGTCACGTACTCAGCAAATACATGTGAAGCACCTATTCTGACCCCGGAGGCCCGGCACCCTAAGCGCATGGCAGTGAGCAGAACACCGTGTGTCCCCCCACCCCATTGTCTGCAGGGAAGAGCTGCAGGACACAATGACAGGGAGGTGTGTCTACAGAGGCCTGACCTCCATAAGGGGCCAAAAGCCCCAGCCTCACCACCAGCCACCCACTGCCTAGGAAGGGGTCACAGCCTCCCCTGACAGCAGGCCAGGCTTGGTGAGAGGGGGCCACTCAGGCCACTGGAGGTGAGAGTGTCCAAGCCAAATGAGGTACAGCCAGGGGGGACCAACTGGAGGCCTCACAGTGGGCTGCAGCTGGGCTGGGTGCAGACCAGCCACCTGTCCTAGATCAGCCAGTCTCTGAGGCTATTCAGCCCCAAGTCCACACTGGCCTGTCAACCAGCAGCTCCATGTGGCAGATGAGAGGGTGGGAGGCCAGGAACAGGGGTGTGGACACCTCTGACCACCAGAACCCCCAACTCTTAGTTTCTTAGGGGGACAGAGCACATCTGAGACAAGGGGCAGCAGCTCGCAGGGGTGGGGTGGCGCTGATGGTTCTACCCCCACCACGGTGCCCTCCACCCTTGACCCCCACCCCAAGTGGGAGAGAGGCCCCGCCTCACTGAAGAAAGTCAGGAGGCCAGGCCGGTTTCGCTGGCTGCTGCCAGAGCCCAGCCTGAGCCTGTGTTGAGGCACCGCCATCCCCAGCCTCGGGTCCACCACCCTCCCCCACAGGTCCCAGCAAGTGTCTGCCTGTCCTGCCCCCCTGCCCGGAGCACAGCTTCTGCTTGGAAAATCCTCCCTTTCCTCTTTTTGGGGCTCCCATGGTTTTCCCTGCCAGACTGAGACCCCCTTCGGGAGGACCTGAGTGCTGGGTGGGCCAGGCTGGTGCAGAGCAGGTCTTTGCTCGCCCACCTATGACCCCACTGTCATCTGAGCCATCAGAGGCCCTAGGGCAGCTCAGGGGTGGAGCTGGAGCCCCGGAGTTTCCACAGGTGCAGGGAGGGGAACCACACAGAGAAGCCCAGGGAGCCAGCAGCACCCTAAAGTGTGGGGGTGCAACAGAAGCCCTGCCCCCACCCTCCACTACACCCCTGGGTTTACTTCCAAAAGGAGAGGCTTCGTCACACTGCCTCATGGGCTGAGAAGCATCAGGAAGCCCCACCCTGCCCACCTGGAAGCTCCCCCACTCTCCACAGTGCCTGAGTGGCTGCCTCCTCCGCCCCCACCTGGCACACAGTAGGTGCTCTGCACAGCAGGTGCATCCCAACGTGGTGGCAGGAACAGCGTCAGGCTGAGAAAAGGGCAAGATCTGGACGAGAGAGAAACCCATTCACCCCCAAAAGTCCCTAAACCCAATTCCAGGGGACAGACCAGCAGGTGCTGTAGGGAGGCCAGGCTGCCCTCCAGGATGGAAGAACTTTCTGGCAATGAGACCTGCTCAAAAATGGCAGATAGAAACAGGTCAAACGTCCATCAACAGATGGCTGTATAAACACAACGTGGTCTGTGCATGCAGTGGAATATTACTCAGCCATAAAAAAGCAGAGAAGTTCTGACACATGCTACAACATGGGTGAATCTCGAAAACACTATGCTAAGTGGAAGAAGCCAAACACAAAAAGTCACACATCACATGATCCCATTTATATGAAATGTCCAGAAGAGGCAAATCCATAGAGACAGAAAGCAGAGTGAAGGTTGCCAGGGGCTGGGGTGAGAGACTAACAGATGGGGAGTTCCTCTGAGGTGAGGAAATGGTTTGGAACTACATAAAGGTGGTGGTTGCACAACATTGTGAATGTACTAAATGCTACTGAATTGTTCACTTCAAAATAGTTAATTTTATGTTATGTGAATTTCAGCTCAATTAAGAAAAAAAGTGGCATGGTCCCCCCAGAAGGGGAAAAGGGGCTGCAAGGGCCTCAAAGGCCTTCATTGTATGCCCCCGTTGCCCTTTCTCTTTGCCCATCCCCCCACCCCGGATTGCTGCCAAGGCTGGTCAACCCTCCACCAGGGCCTGCCGCCCAGCCCAGTCTCCCCTGCTTCTGCCACTTCCCCCCCTCCATCCCCAATGACTTGGGCAACACTGGTCTTTGGGCACATCCTCCATCCCAGCCTCCTAGGTCTTCTCTCATGGCTCCCTCTGCCCGGAATGCCCTTCCCATCACCCACCCCACCTCCTCCTGTCATGCCACCAAGCCTAGCACACAGGGCGCCTCCTCAGAGAAGCCCTCCACTAGGTCAGGCTGGTAGCAGCCCCCTCCCATGGGCTCGCAGAGCTCCCGTCCCTGCTGTAACCAGGACCACAAGGTGGGATTGTCCATTTACATGTTAGCCATGCTCCACCACAGGGGCACAGGGCAGCAGCAGCCTGGGGGACCGTCCACAAGTGGCTG
The DNA here is from genome assembly GCF_000696425.1 of Galeopterus variegatus. NCBI lineage: Eukaryota > Metazoa > Chordata > Mammalia > Dermoptera > Cynocephalidae > Galeopterus > Galeopterus variegatus. Next base: position 162,697 of record NW_007727155.1, on the reverse strand, counting down.
AGGCAGGCCTGGAATGGATGAGGGGTCTGCTCTCCCTTCCTGGCCTCAGCTAACGGGCCGAGCACTGGTAGCCCCTCGCGGGGTGTCTAATCCCACCTTCACCTTCAGCCTGCTGTGTGACCTCGGTTGCTCTGAGCCCCGTTTCCTCTCCACAGCAAGAGCATACTGGCCTCCAGGGTCGTCAGGGAGGATGTAGGAAAACACGCTTAGCCCAGGATCTGGCTTGGAAAATGGCAGCCACCCTTATTCTTTTTTTTTTTTCCTTTTTGTCTTTTTTACTGACCGGTAACGGGATCGCAACCCTCGGTGTCGCGCCCGCACCCCAGTGAGCGGGAACCGGTCTCTACATGGGATCCGAACCCTCGGCAGGAGCACCGCCACGCTCCCAAGTGGCGCACTCTCCAGTGCACCACCGGGCTGGCCCTAGCCACCCTTATTCTGAGCTGATTCTAAAAGCTGGCTTTCTTTATTTGTCCTCGCACCCCAGTGAGCGGGAACCGGTCTCTACATGGGATCTGAACCCTCGGCAGGAGCACCGCCACGCTCCCAAGTGGCGCACTCTCCAGTGCACCACCAGGCTGGCCCTAGCCACCCTTATTCTGAGCTGATTCTAAAAGCTGGCTTTCTTTATTTGTCCTTCCCTCCCACCCTCCCTCTCTCCCTTCCTTCCTTCCTCTTTACTTTTTGGGGGTCGTTTTATTTTGACATAATTTCAAACCTACAGAAAGATCGCAAGCATTTTACATATTCTTTTAATCATACATAAGAACATATGGATACACCCAGAAGGAAAGTTCAAATAGTCTAAAGTAAGAAGTATTGGCATCGGGAGATCTGAAATTCATTTTATAAAATAAACACAACTTTGAAATCACTTTTTTTTTAAAGGCCTTTCTAGAGCCTTGCAGGAGCCAAGGTTGGCGGAGGACAGAGTGAGTCGCAGCCGCTGCCCTCCAAGGCTCACTCTCCACCCTGCACAGGATGAGACAGGTGCTCAGAGCACTCACTGCCCGCTCCGGGCATCCACAGGTGGGGGACACAGAGTCCCCCACGGGCAGCAACCTGGGAATGCTTCCTGGAGGAGGTGTCTGGAGCTGGTCCTGAAGAACGAAGAGGGAAAGGAGGGGGTGGGGTGAGAGGCAGCAAAGAGGCTCTGTAGTGGATTGAATGTCCCCCCCAAATTCATTGAAGCTTGAATTGTGTCCCCCAAGTTTTATGTATTAGAAACTTGGCCCCCACTGTGACTGTTAAGAGGGTGGGAAATCCTTTTATGGTAATTGGAAGGTGGAGCCTTGAGGAGGTGATTAGGTTGTAGGACCGTGCAGGAGTGAATGGATTAAAAATGGGGGTCAGGGGTGTGGTTCTGAGGGCTTTAAAGGAGAGTGAATGAGGAGGTTAGTTTCTCTCTGCTCTGCCATTTTCTGCCATGTGAGACCCCTGGGTCACTGTCGCCACCACTGAGACCCTCACCAGGTGTGTTCCCTGGACTTTGGATTTCCCGGCCTCAGAAACTGTAAGCAATACATTTCGCTTCCTTATAAATTACCCAGTTCCAGGTATTTATGTTATAAGCAACAGAAACAGACTGATACAGGCTCCCAGGGGGTAAAAGGAGCAGCATTTCCCTTGGGACCTGTCGTGGCTGGTGTTCTGGGCGGCAAGTGGGCGCTCAGGAGTTTGGGTTGGGCAGGGTGGGCACTGGGAGCCAAGGTGGGATTGGGAGCAGCGGAGTGCTCGGTCTACTCCATTTTGGGACCTGGGATGGTTCATTAGGGGACACTGGTGAGGGGTCAGGGGAGTGGGGCAGGGATGTGGAGAAAGCTGAGTCAGGATGGGGCTTCAGGCAAAAGCACCGCCTTAGGCTCTCAAACTCCAGTCCCAGTCGGTCACTGGCAAAGGGCTGCCCTGGAGGGGAGCGGGGAGGGGGCTTTTCAGGGACCTCTCTGTGGCTGCAGTGACCCCAGGGGAAGCCTTGGAAGAAGATGCATGGTGAGCTGCTAGGAGCAAGCATGTGGAACATTTGAAGGGATCTAAAGTCAAATTCAGAGATAGAGGGTAGGGGGTGGGTGCCAGGGGCTGGGGGATGGGGGGCTAGGGTTTAATGGGGACAGAGTGTCAGTTTGGGATGATGAAAAATTCTGGAGATGGACGGTGGTGATGGCTGAACAGCAATGTGAATGTGCTTAATGCCACCAAACTGTACACTTAAAAGTGACTGAAACAGTAAATTTTGTTATGTGTATTCTACCATAATTTTTTTAAATGTAAAAAAAGGGGGTCTGGGTGGGTGCTTTGCCCCACAGTCTCAGTGATGCCCCCACAACCCTGCCACCCAGCACTGTCCCACAGTATTCCGTGCAAAGCATCATGGACAACCACAGTCGTTGGCATGACCACAAAGCCGCCCCGCACACATCCATCACTGGCGCATTTCCAGAGATGGTCCCCACCCCCTGCCCCTGCCAGCCATGCTACCCCCACCGTCTTTGCCCCCGAGAAGGCAGCTTTGACCCCCACCCCTGGGCGGGCCACAGGGGTGGAGATGAGGCGGGGCAGGCTTCATCCTGCAGGAATGTGTCTACCTTGAAAGGCACTGCGGGGAGTTCAATTTGGTGCTTTTCCTCCTGGAACTATGCTGACCCCTGGAGACCTGATCCCTTCTGGGGATTTAAGAGAATCAAACTCGCTGAGGAAGAGGCGAGCCCCCGGCCTGCGCTATGCCAGCTTCCCATTTTAATTGGGACCATTTTTAGCCCTCGGCGGGAGGCTACCACAGACCCGCACATCTCCCTCGGTGCCACAGGAATGACGTGTGCCCATCCTGTGCCAGGGGCTCCCAGCCCCCACCTCTGAGCCCCCAACATCCCCACTAAGCTGCCCATTCTACAGGTGGGGCGTTGAGGCTCAGGGAGGGGAAGGGAGTTGCCCAAGGTGCCCACACGGCAGAGCCAGACCTGGGCTCAGAGCCCGTGCCCTCGACACGGCTGCAGTGTGTCCCTCTGCCTTGGCTGCTAGGTGGGCAGCAGGGCCCCCACCTCCCACCCTAACTGAAGTGTTGCCCACCAGTGATTATATACAAACCAAAATCCCATCCCCCCACTCAACAGCAGTGGGACCAACCCACCTGGTCTGCCATGAACTGTCCCAGTTTTCCCTCTTTCTTTTTTTTTTGGTGGCTGGCCCATAAGGGGATCCAACCGCTTGGCCTTGGTGTTATTGGCACCACGCTCCAGCCAGCTAAGCTAACCGTCCAGCCCGGGTCCCAGTTTTCTCTCTGAACACTTTGCGTCTGGGCAGCCTCTCAGCCCCAGGCCAGATGGCCACCCTACCACCCACAGCCAAGTGCTGTAGTGGGTTGGATGGTGTCTCCCCAAAAGGTAGGTCCCCCTGGAACCTCAGAATGGGATCTTAGTTGGAATCACAGTCTTTGCAAATGTATTAAGGTAAGGATCTCGAGATGAGATCATCTGGATTAGGATAGGCCCTAAATCCAATGACTGGTATACTCATATGAGACAGAAACACACACACACACACACACACACGAGGAGTGTGTGATGACAGAGGCAGAGCTTGGAGTGACTCATCTACAAGCCAAGGGACACCAAGAAGCCGGCAAAAGCCTGGAAGGGATTCTCCCTCGAGCCTCCAGAAGGAGCCAACCCTGCCCGCACCTTGATCTCGGACTTCTGGCCTCCAGACCATGAGACAATACATTTCTGTCATTCAAGCCACCCAATTTATGGCATTTGTTACAGCAGCGCTAGGAGACCAGCAGTGGGTGACAATGGTCTGGGAGATGGGGTTCCAGACTCAGGCAGCGGGTGGGGGTGGCCAGGGTCCAAGAGAGGCTGAGGTGCTGGACCCTGGTTCCTCTGGAAGCCTGCTCAGGGCCCACCCTCTAAATTATGAAGGGTTAAGACCCTTTTGTAGGGTCAGTGTTCAGGTTTCCACTGCTGCCTAATGAGCCCCCCAAACGGTGGTGTAAAACTGCCACTACTGTATTACAGTCGCAGGTTTTGAGGGGCAGGAGTCAAGCCGAGCACAGTGGGAACTGGAGTTCCTGCTGCCCGAGGTCTAGGCCCCACTGGGAGGACTCGGGGGGCTTCCTGAAGGACGAGGGTTGAGCTCACTCTGCACCTGGGTGGTCCTGACCCCGTGTAGGTAGGCGGGTCCCGGTTGGACCGGCCAACGGGAGGCCCTGGCAGGGGTGAGGGGCTCCATCCAGCCTCTGACCCGCTGGGGGCTGCTGGAGGGTGGAGGCCTGTCCTTGCATTTGTGCGATGAATGAGTGATGATGGGGGGACGAGTGAATGGTGGGTAATTAACACTCTATGAAGCTCTAATTATGTGCCAGGCACAGAAAGGAGGAGGAACGAAAACCAAGAAAAGCCAGCAGACGCCTTGCTGCCTTCCTCTTCTCAGTGCCTCAGTTTCTCCTCTATCAATCGTTAATATAATAGTGCTCACCTCATGGGTGGTTGTAAGGATTAAAGCATACTTTATATGTACATAAACATTCATCAAGCTATACCTGTGAGTTCTGGCATTCTACTCTCTATATGTTCTAGCTCGATGTTAAAAAATCAGTGGAGAAAAAAGAGTATGTCTGTCTGTGTCTGACACATAGAAGGTGCTGGAAGAACTCTTACAGGCTTGACTTTTAAGACATTTGGAAGGACAGCAGGGCTTATTTTCAAGGCTAAGCTCAGCAGCCTTTGTTACCCAGAAAGATTTTTTTCTTTTTTAATGCTTTATTTAGTAGAACAAACATTTTGGAAAAATAATTGTAATTTTGCTCATTTATTTTGTAAGAAGGTAACACCCTTACGTTGGTCAAAATTAAAATTAAAATCCCCCTTTAGAATTAAGATTCAACTTCACCGTGGTGTTACTTCAGCAAAGCCTGCAGGCCAGGGAACCAGGTAGGGCTGAACTGTGCCTGGCTGTCGAGCTACAGAATGAACTGGGGAAGAAATATACTGACTTCTTTCTCCTCCTGCCCTCTGACCTCCAGCTAGAAACTTCCATTGGTTGAATCCAACTGGAAGCCAGAGTCAAGGGAGCTCAGCTGATACAGTCTGCAGGCATCAGCTTCCCAGGACATAAAGCAGGGTGGGAAAGGGTATTGCAGGGTAGCGCCACTTTCCGTCTGTAACATGGAGCAAGTCTTTAACCTAACTGCCCTGAGCCTCAGTTTTCCCATCTGCAAAATAGGAATCTCAATAGTATCAGTAGGGACTCTCCTAAATAGATGCGACAGCAACACATTTGAGAAGGGAATGTATTATTAGCTCACATGTCTGGAAGACCAAGGGGGGACTTCAGGCACAGTCTGATCCAGGCTCCTCTACAATGTCATCCAAATCTAGTTTCTCTTGGGGCCGGCCTGTGGCTCACTCGGGAGAGTGCGGTGCTGATAACACCAAGGCCACGGGTTCGGATCCTATATAGGGATGGCTGGTTTGCTCACTGGCTGAGCGTGGTGCTGACAACACCAAGCCAAGGGTTGAGATCCCCTTACCGGTCATCTTTTTTTTTAAAAAAAAACCAAATCTAGTTTCTCTCTATCTTCTGTTTATCTCTGATTCAGGTTGATTTGCAGCCTCAAAAACTGGCAAGTTGGTGCAAGCTGCTCCAGACCCATGTCGGCCTGGTTCCAGTAAGGGGAAAGGGAATCCTCAGGCCCTGGAATCAGGGGCACTGCTGCCAGAAGGAGGCATGGCTGCTGGGCAGACAGGCACTGATGCAAACACTGAGAAAGTTGCTCGTCAACTTCCCCATTGTAGTAGGTCGGGTGATGTCTCCCCCAAACTTCATGTCCACTTGGAACCTCACAATGTGACCTTATTTGGAAACAGAGCTTTCGCAAATGTAATTGGTTAAAGATCTCAAGATGAGATCACCCTGGTTTTAGAATGGGCCCTAAATGCAATGACTGGTGTCCTTATGAGAAGAGCAGAGAAAAGACAGAGATGCAGAAAGGAAGGCTGAGTGATGACGGGGGCAGAGATGGACAGGTGCAGCCGCAGCCAAGGAGCCGAGGATTTCTGGTCACCATCAGAAGCTAGAGAGAGGCCTGGAAGGGATTCTCCATCAGACCCTCCAGAAGGAACCAACCCACCTTGATGTCAGACTCCCGCCTCCTGAACTGTGAGGTAAGTTCCTATTGTTTGAACCATTCAGTTTGTGGCCGATTGTGAGGGCAGCCCTAGGACATGGACACCCCGTCTCCCCAGGGTAGCTGGCTGCTCTCGGAGGGCAGGACTGGACATGACCTTGAGCCTTTGCTCCCTCGACCGGCCACGCTCTGGCCATGGCCGGGGCTCTCAGAGCCACCTCCAGCCCCAACCTCCTCCGGGGCGAAGGCCCCACTGCTCCGCCAGCACCGGACACAGAATCTGTTTTCCATAAACACTTTTTGGAATGGAATTTCATTCTTCTCACCCAAGAAGGAGTCTGGAGGAGAATGCCCAGACTTGGGGTGGAGTATGGGGGGAGGAGGGATGTTTTTGTGGTTTATTGGGGTTTTTTTTAGTTTTTTTTCTGGCATTATTTGTCCTTTCTGATTTCCCTCTGCTGAACATAGAGGAAATGGATTCTGAAAATGGGTTGTGCCCCCCAGGGGCTCTGAGGTCAGACGGGGGTGGGCCTGGATGGGTGGGACATGGTGCCCTGAGGCCAGGCCTTCCAGGGTCCCCTCCCAGCTTCCCACTGTGCCCCCCTTTTCCCCTCCAAGGCCTGGCCAGGAGCTACCCCTGGGCCCACCCTGCTGTACATCCTGCGGGGGCTGACGGCACGTTACTGTTACTGCCCCTCCACTTTGCTGAGAAGGAAACAGCCCAGGGAGGGTGGGCAGCCCAGAGCTCAGCAGACGACACTCACCAGGGATGGCCCCCCAATCCCACACAGTCACCCCACCCCAACCCCACCCAGCGCTCTCCAGCCAGTGGCCCAGCTCCATTTGCTCCCTGAAACAACCCACTCTCTACTTACTGGCAGGTCCACTGAACATCTGTCCTCTTAGCAGGCCCTCCCTCCCTCAGGTGCAGGCTGCTTCCCTCCCAGGAGGCATGTAGAGCCCAAAGCGCCACGTGACCAGACTGGGAGAAATGCCCCAAAGCAGAAGCGGGGATGGGATGCAGGTGATGTCTATTTTATAATCAGAAAAAAATGGAGTGAGTCTTAAAAGACACAGTCCATGCCCTCAAGAAGACAACAGCCCACAGAGTGACATACGTGGCTGTTCCAGTGCTGCATGCTGGGCACAAGCAGGACAGGGCCCCTCCCCATCATGGTCAAAGAGGCTTTGAGAAGAAAGCTGGACCTGCAGGGCAAGGGTAGGTGAAGGAGGGCATTGCAGGCAGGAGACCGAGCTGGAACAACTGGAAGCTTGTGACCACGCAAGGTGTCAGCCCTTCCGTGTGGCTGGGGAGGGAGAGGGCCAGCCTCCTCAGCTCTGTGCTTGGGATCTACAGCAAGGACACAAGTAGGTCCACATGATCGATTGATTGATCCTAAGCTGGGGTCTTCCTGCTGCAGACAGGGCCCCAGGGACCACGGAGGCCACCAGGCCAGATGCACCTACCCAGGCAGGTGCAAGGACTCGGTGGAAGCAGCCCCTCCCCATCCAAATCCCAGCTCCCTCTGCAGACTCTTTAATTTGCTTTCTGAAGAAAATAAGCTAATGGAGGCAGCATAGACTTCATTCAGGAAAAGAGCAGACCTCAGCATTTCCCTGGAACTGGCAGCACTCCGGGGAGGCGGAGGGGAAGGAGGGAGAGAGACTGGGCTGGAGGGAGAGATTGAGCTAGAGGGAGCCTTGCAGATTTGCCCAAATCCAGGCTGGAATTGCTCCCTGACTGCCGCTCCCTTCACCACTCCTGGTCTCAGTTTCCCCATCTATTAGTCATATGGCCTTAGTCCTGTGGCCCAGCTCCAGGGAAAATGTCCAGGGTTTCCTGGGGGCCGAAAGGTGCCTTCTATGACCTCCCCAGGCCAGGAAACCACCTGAGGCACAGAGAGGGGCACAGATGAGGGACAGCAAGGCCAGGATGGCCGGGGCCTCCTGCCTCCCTCAAGCCTCGGTTTTGTAGGATGGGATTAGCGCTCTAGACCCAGGACTCTGACCTCAGGGGCTATATCAGGAGGTTCACGGAACCGGAGTGAAAGGCAGACTGTGTCTCCGTGTGGCCTGTGCATCCTGCGTGTGCCTCCTTTCCTGGGTCTAAGTGGCTTCTGACCCAGAGATGCTTCTGAGTCCCAAGGCTAAACAAGAGCAGCTCCTCTTATCAGGCCCCTGCTCCAGGCAAGCCCTTGGCACAATTGTACAGATGGGGAAACTGAGGCTCAAGGGCAGCACCTTGCCCAGGATCCCACAGTGGTGGAGCCAGGGTCCTCATCAGCTGAGTGAGGGGTAACTCCTCCCCAGCTCTCCCCCAGTCCAATGTCCCCCTACCCATCCTCACCTGCTCCTCCTGATTCTGCAGGCTCTGGTGACACCTGCTGGCCATGTGTCCCATCACCATGGCAACCCAGGCTGGGCCTCCCAGCCTTTCCCCAACCCCTACCTTCCCACCACAGCAATGCTCAGATGGGGTGGGGGTTACCCAGGTGGGATGGTGGGGGGTGTGGAGACACGGGTGGGGGCCCACTGGCGGCGGCAGTCCTCTTTCGGAACCAGATCTCCATTCCTCCCCTGAAATGCTTGCCCCTGTCCTTCCCTCCTGACCAATTCTCAACCCTCAACTTCCTGCTGTCTGACAACTCCCCAGAGCTCGGGGAGAGGGGCCTCGCCCAGCCCCCAGTGCTCACCACACACCCACTCGGTGGCCCCAACCAACTCATCACCCCCAGGCCTCCAAGGTTCCAGCTCTGGCACCGTGACCCTACCCCACCCCTCCGGGCCCCACCTCCCGTCCACCCCCAGATCCCCTGGGTCTCCCTCCTCGACACCTCAGGCTTGCGTCCACTTCACTCCATCTCCTCTCCTATGCCCCACCCGACCTGAGCCCATCACCCTCACCTGGGCAGCTGTCACCTGTCACCTGAGTGGTGTCACAGCCCAGCCTGTGCCCATCACTGCCCCACTCAGCACCCTGTGTGTGCCCCAAAGGGAAAAGCCCAGACCCTCCCACAGGCTCGGCCGCACCTCCAGCTCAATAAATGGCCCTGCTCTTCCCACTGGGGCTCCACACAAGCTGGCCCCCTCCCCAGAATGCTTTCCCAGTTTCCTCTGTCTTACTAACACCAGCTAGGCAAAGCCTTCCAGAACATTCCATTGGCCATGACCTCCCTGGGCCCTGCTCCACCTTCCTTATGTTGCCATCACCTAGGGATGGTCCCACCCCCTGCCAGGGGGGCCCTGTGGTGTTGCCATGATTGTGGGGTCCCCATTGTGTCCAGGACTGAGCCCATGACCACCCGGGAGGTGTTTGCTGACCTGGGCCCCTCCCGCCCCTTCCCCTCCTCCAGGCCCCAGTCCCACCCCAAGCAGGGGCCCTCCCTGTCACCTCCCTGCCCGCTCCCACGGTCACCAGGGAGAGCCTGGCCAGCTCTTTGCCTGTCCTTGCCTGGCAGAGGCATAGCTTGCTGGACAACGGGGAGACTGGAGCCAGTCCTGGGCACGGCTGGACCCTATGTGCCCGGCACAGCCCAGCCACAGTCCTTGGGGACGTACCTTGGACCTAAGTGCACAGAAAGATGGAGTGAGCATAAGGGACCTCCCTGGAGACTGCTCCACCCCCCAACAGGATGACTCCTGGAGGGCGGCTGGTCATGGGCTGTTGGTCCCTTGGGAGGAGCTGTGTGAAGGGAGCCGTGCTCAGGAGCCAGAGCCCCATTTCTGCCCCGAGCCAGCCTGTGGTCTTGGACTCATCCCACCTCCCGGGGCCTCAGTCTCCCCATCTGCACCAGATAGTTGGGGCTCACTTGACTCCAACAACTTGGTGACGCCTGGACAGACCGTGGTAGCTGGGTAGGTGACAGCCCTTCCTCTGACACTCACTGCAACCTGGGTATGGCTTAGTGCTGCTGGAGCCCAGTGCTCCTGGGGATCTGGTCCAGCAACTGTCCTGGGCCCCACACCCATCCTGGGCCCCACACACAGCAGCCAAGTGACAGCCCTTACACTGGTGCCTAGAATGTCCCCAAAAGCCCTAAACCTCTGCTGGACACAAAACAGAGGCTGGTACCCCTGGGGAGAGGGGCTAGGACCTGCCCTCCGCTCTCCTCCCCACTCCGCAGAGTGGCATTGATGTCACTCAGCAGCAGCGCTGAGCACCTCCTGCCCCTCCCAACCAGAGAGGATGTCAGGAGAGCTCGGCCAAATCTGGCCATGGCCATGTAAACAGCGGCCACATGGCAGGACAGGACGGAGAGGCTCAGCGGACTGGTCAGCAGCCAGACCCTGCGCGCCAGGAACCACCTCCTGCTTCCTGCTCCTGTGCCTGTCCCCCTCCGCTCCCGCCCTGCTGATCCATTCTTCTCATGTCGCTCTGCCCGCCGCCATCTCTTCATCCCTCTGTTCCTCTGTCTTTCTCTCTCTCGGTCTGTCTCTCCACTCTGTCTTGGTCTCTCCACTTTCTGTCTCTTCCTCTCTGTCTCTGTCCCTGTCTGTCTGACTCTGTCTCTCTGCCTCTCCGTCTCTGTCTCTTTCTTTTTTTTTTTATTTTAAAGATGACCGGTAAGGGGACCTTAACCCTTGACTTGGTGTTGTCAGCACCACGCTC
>NW_007727155.1:145720-151957 GCF_000696425.1 Galeopterus variegatus | reverse complement strand
ATCAACTACATTGTATATTGACAAAATAAAAAAATAATTAAAATAAATAAATAAATAAAAGAGAGACAGCTGGTCAGACCAGGAGGAGGCTGACCACAGAGGCAGAGGTTGGAATGATCAGGCCACATGCCCAGGAATGATGGCAGCCACTGGAAGCTGGAAGAAGAAAGGAATTTTCCTCTAAAGCCACTGACGGCTGAAGACAATTGGTCTGAGAATTAAAATTTAGGATGAACTGTATTAATTTCTTGATGTCGAACCTCATTTGAAAATGTACAACGATATGAACCATGGCTTATTAAATGAATTCTCACAAGCCAATTTAAATGAAAAACAAGTTGCTGCAATCTTTATGTATCGACTGAACCACATGACCACCATATATTCCCGGCTTTGCAGAGTTGTCTCATCTGGGCTGGGACATTGATGGAAAGCACAGCCGAATCAGCTGATAACAGGAACAGTCAAACCCTAATTCCAATACAAACCTCTCTGGGGTTTGTAAACTGGCCACCCAGATCCTCACAAGTATCCCTCTTTGGAGTTGTGCCTGCCCATCTGCCAATTTCATTGGTTCGCTTAACTCAGACTCACCCTCTCCTCTGTCCTCAAAGACCCTCCCCCATGTCTTGCAGTGTGTTCCAGAAGAGAAGAGTATTTCTCAGGTCTGCAGAAACCCAGAGAAGAAAATTCATTTTATGATCTGAAGGGTGATGAAAAGCATATTTTAGCAGGAGATTTCAAATGCATTCCGTGCTCATCACAGAAACATCCAAAGTACCTACATTATTTAGAAAGTCGCAGGAGAGGGAATAATGAATGCAGAATATGTGAACGATTCATTTAGATTTTCAAAAATGCACCCCAGCCAGAAAAAGCTCTGTAAAATATCTAAGGACAAAATAAAATTTCTGCTCTTTGTAAAGTTACAGAATTAAAGAGATGATTAAGCAAAGGGAAACCCGAGAGTTAACCTTAAAGAAATTGAGCATTTAAATTTTTTAAAAGGTGGAAAAAATGCCATAAAAGGGTGTCTGAAGGTTACGGAAACTGTTATTAAAATGAGATTTATGTGCTCGAGAGCTGTTCACAGCTCTGTCCCTGGAGTGTGAAATTAGCAACTTAAGGCAGATTTCACAGGCACTTGGTGGGAGCCTGTTGGTGGTGGCAGCGGATTTGCGACGGGGTGTCTCCGCTAAGTCCTCCCCACTTGCAAGCTGCTTTCCTTACTCATGCAAAGCACAGACGGTCACGAGTGTCTGGAGTATTTTGCATTTATATAGGATATAGCCTCTCTCTGTTGATCTGAGTGAGTCTAGTGCTGCGTGCATGCGCGGAGCGCATGGGAGGAAGCACCCACAGGACCGGCATCCTCACCAAAGTCCCATTTCCTCTTTAAAATACCCATGTAGATTACATTGGGAATTATGTTGGGAAATCTATGGGAAATAGGAATATAGTTAAAATGTTAAACATTAAAATCTTCCCAAAGGATTCCCCTGGCTTGGGTCTCAGGACAAAAGCAATTGCCGACATTGTATCCCCACCACGTCTGGACCTGGGAGCAGGTTTGAGGGAGTTTAACAGACACACGTGGGCAGCGGTGAATTCGGAGAGGTGAGCTGTGCTTTTCTCCTTCTCTCTCTCTGTCTCTCCATGTTCCCCTCACACGCTCAGGTTGTAGATACACAAACAACGATCAAATAGAAAGTGTGATTACAGCTTTTACCTTTTCATACTTTTGTCACTTATGGTGGTCAGATGGGAGGATTGTAAGAGGCAAAACTGTAGAGATGGTAAAAAGATCAGTGATGGCCAGGAGTTTGGGGAGAGGGAGGGAGGAACAGGTGGAGCAGAGGGGACTTTTAGGGCAGGAAACCGTTCCGTATGATACTGTAATGGTGGATACACGTCACTAGGCACTTGTCAAAACCCATAGAATGTACAACACAAAGAGGGAACGCTCATGTCAACTGCAGAGATGAATGAATAGTAACAGGTCCATGTGGGCTCACTGGTTGTGACAAATGTCCTACACGGATGCAAGGTGGTAGGCACAGGGGAAACTGTGGGGGAGGCAAAGGGGACTATGGGAACTCTGTACTTTCTGCTCAATTTTCTTTAAACTTAAACCTGCTCTAAAAAATAAAGCTCTGGAATGGCCAGTTAGCTCGGTTGGTTAGAGCCTGGTGCTGGTAACACCAAGGTCTAGGGTTCAATCCCTGTCCCAGCCAGCTAACAAACACCAGCAAAAGTCTAATTAAAAAGAAACAAATGAAATAACTATTACTTTGGGCATCTGGCCTGGCCCTCCCCTCGCCACCACGGTGCTCAGTCTCTGCTTTCTACATCCATGGGGCCCTGTGGCTCGAACCCTGGCACTGTCAGTGTCCAAGACTGGCCGTGGTGGATGATTCTCCCGTTTCCCTCTCGGATGAAATGACTGGGGACATGTCGTTCAAGACAGGGTGTGAAGGGATGGACCGGGAGGCTCTGAGTCAACCAGAGAGAACTCAGGAGAGTGAGGGTGGCTTGCAGGAACAAAAGGTGGTGAATTGAGCTGAAAGCAGGAGACGCTCCCTCCAGAGAGACATGTGCTGAGAGGACTCGGTGGATTGGAGACTGTCCCCTGGTCATCTTGGGAGGCATGTGCTGAAGATGGAGGGTCACAGGAGAGAAAGGGCCTGGCCCCTGGTCACCGTGCTGAGAGGACTCGGTGGATTGGAGACTGTCCCCTGGTCACCTTGGGAGGCATGTGCTGAAGATGGAGGGTCACAGGAGAGAAAGGGCCTGGCCCCTGGTCACTCCTGGAGGAGAGGCGAGGGGTATGTGGGAACTCTCTACCTTCTGCTCCATTTTTCTGTAAACCTAAAACTATTGTGAAATAACATTTTAAAATTAATTTAAAAACAAAAACATCCCAGGAAAAGAGATAATTGTTAAGTAACTACTTGCCCATAGAACTAGAGAAAACTCAGGTATTAGGTGCAAATCATCTTAGTTGGTTTATCACTGTAGGAAACACTTGTGACTTTTTTTTTTTTTTTTTGGCAGCTGGCCAGTATGGGGATCTGAACACGTGACCTTGGTGTTATAAGGCTGTGCTCTAACCAACTGAGCTAACCGGCCAGCCCTGATATATTTTTATTCATTAGTTTTTAATGATATTGTGTTTCAAAATCCAATTCATTTGTAGTCACTAAAGAATCACCTCTATTTTAAAATCTAGTGTTCTCCCATATATGACCTCCATGGCAATAGTGATGTTGAATACCCTTCAAACATGGTCTGAGTAGTTTTGTTAAAAGCAGACATTAAACAACCAACAACAATAACCATGACAAAAATTTAAAAAACCCACTTCCCAGCTCTCCATCAAACACCACAAATGTGATGAATTATGGATTAAAATAATTTTGCCCTCATTAACAGAAGCCCACATTTTGTACAGGCTTAGTATGTAACATAATGTGTTAGTTCATGTAAGTGGATGGGTCTAGGCGGGGCGGGCTGCAGGCTCAGTGATCCAGCCACCTGAAGGTGTCCTCCAGGTCCCAGGTTCTTTCCAGCTTTCTGCTCTGCTGTCCACAGTCCAGGCTTCGTCTCATTCCTATTTGACCTCTTTGTTCCTGTTCAGTAGTTGAAACAGGGTCACTTCTGGAATCTCCTAGAAGAGCAAGGAGGATGTTACCTACAAACACCTCCTAGAACGTTCTTGTCCTCAGGTGTATCACATGTCTACTTAGACTAGATCACATGGCTGAGGTGGGGTCAGCTTCCCTGAGACCCACGGGCCGCAGAGTGGAGCAGGCAATTCCTGAACAAGTCCAGGACTCTCAGGAATGAGGACAGAGGTGAGGGATACCAGCTGGGCTGCCAGCGATGCCCTGCACGTGCACAGTCACAAAGGTGTTTCCATCACCTTGGGCAGCAGCCTAACCACGGCTAACGTGTGTGTTGGGCTGAAATGGTTAGAATTCCAAATGAATTCAACATAGTGTTGAATGTGTCTTCCTTCCTCCATGTGCACAGTCACAAAGGTGTTTCCATCACCTTGGGCAGCAGCCTAACCACGGCTAACGTGTGTGTTGAGCTGAAATGGTTAGAATTCCAAATGAATTCAACATAGTGTTGAATGTGTCTTCCTTCCTCCAAGACAGAGTTCCTCAAAGGATGTGCAGGGAATGAAAAACACACAAACTGGAACTTTGAACAACGCATGGCACATAGCAAGTACTTTGTAAGTGTCGGCTATCAGTTTACTCCACTAGGATGTAAATTCCATAGTACGTATACGTGGCACATGGTGAGTGCTCAAAAAATATTTGTGGAATGAGTGAGTTGGGGTTAGACTAAATGACGTTCAAAGTCCTAAGGACTGAAAATCAGTTATTCTGTGTAAGTGTCCTAAAAGGGTAATTTATTTCCCTCATTGATTAGTTTTGGAGGGCCGAATATTTGGTCAATTGGGTTTATTTTCAAGGGGAGCATCCAGCAGACATCACATTCCCTACGGGAGGCTCTGTTGGGACCAAGCCCCACTCCTCATCCCCACTCCGCCTAAGAGCCTTGTTTCTCTCACAACCATGGTGGGTGGGAGAGGGATTTCCTGTTCTGATGTGTGAAGGGAAAAACAAAGTGGGTAGGGGGAGGGAAGATTAAAAAAACAAACAAACAAAAAAACAGCCTGAACTGTCAGTGACTTCCAAAGCTTTCGTCGAACGACACTATCTTCCATTCAGAAGCGCAGCAGGATCCTTCACTTCTTCCCAGGTGGGAAACCCCTCAGACTCATGCATTTGCTACTTTAGGTTTGTGTTTCCACCAACATTTAACAAGTGACAACTCAGACGTTTGTCACTTTATTGGAACCATTCAGTCACTGCAGCCCCAGCACAGAGAAATCTTGCTATCTGGTAGTTACGCTTGTAAGTACGTATGTACAACAACACAATCTAGGGAGAATATGACAGGGACAGACTTGGACTTGGGACAATTTCAACTCTAGGGTTGGGGAAAATGCCCCTCCAGATCACGTTGACTGGGAGGCGGGGAGACAAGGAGCCCCAAAGACTATTGTTGGAAGAAGGGCTAATGGATGCTGGGAAAGAAAACACAATGTCCCCCCAGCAGCATGTTTGCAGGTGTTGACGTCAAATAATGCACGGTGGATCAATCTGTCTTAGGGGACCAGGGAAGGCGGCTCAGAGGAGCTATTGTGTGGACAGACCTGGAAGGACAGAGGCCAAGGAGGGGAGGGGAGAGGTGCAGGGTCAAAGAGGTCACACGGTACTTTTCACCTGACTATGTCATTTCCTTCCAAATATGGCTTTATTACCTGAGTTCAATCTTCTTTTCATGTTTTTGTTTGTGTATTTGTTTGTTTTTACTGCATCAAAAATCATGACATTTAAAAAGATGATAAGAAAAGAAGAAATAAATGAAACCCCAGCCAGGTCAAGCTGGGTGACTGTGCTGGCTCCCTTCTAGGTTTCACAGATTGAAAAGGCAACAACAAAGCCCTTTGGGTCTCCAGACCCAGGCCGTTTTCTTATTTCATTTTGTGGCCTCTCTGCGTATTTGACATCTCTTCTGATTTATGAGAAACATATTAAAGTTAAAGTATCAGTAGTATTACAGATGCTGTGAGTGACCCAGGCCCCAGATAACAGGAGCTTAAGCAGAGTATAAATTTATTGTTGTTTCCTGTGACAAGATGGGGTGGGCAATCCAAGGCTGGGTACGAAGCTGTGTTCTACCAAGCTGTCAGGGAGCTAAATTTCTTCATTTTTTGTTTCTCTGCCATGGGTGGCCTCTATTCTCTGGGCCACCTCGTGGTACAAAAGGGTAGGCCCATCCCCAGCCATTACACCCATACCCAGCCAGCAGGAAAGAGGAAGAGATGAAGCCGAATGGGGACAAAGGACACACAAGAGGTTTTTCCTATGGAAGACTCCACTTATACTCCTCGGTTGCAAACCACATCTGGCTGCACCATTTTTCTGATAGGTTCAATATTTTAAAAATTTATTTATGAATACTATGTAATAATAATGATAATGGTAATTATACTATTAATAGTTAATAAGTTAAAGTATCAGTAGTATTACAGATGCTGTGAGTGACCCAGGCCCCAGATAACAGGAGCTTAAGCAGAGTATAAATTTATTGTTGTCTCCTGTGACAAGATGGGGTGGGCAATCCAAGGCTGGGTACGAAGCTGTGTTCTACCAAGCT
>NW_007727155.1:123871-145615 GCF_000696425.1 Galeopterus variegatus | reverse complement strand
TCCTGTGACAAGATGGGGTGGGCAATCCAAGGCTGGGTACGAAGCTGTGTTCTACCAAGCTGTCAGGGAGCTAAATTTCTTCATTTTTTGTTTCTCTGCCATGGGTGGCCTCTATTCTCTGGGCCACCTCGTGGTACAAAAGGGTAGGCCCATCCCCAGCCATTACACCCATACCCAGCCAGCAGGAAAGAGGAAGAGATGAAGCCGAATGGGGACAAAGGACACACAAGAGGTTTTTCCTATGGAAGACTCCACTTATACTCCTCGGTTGCAAACCACATCTGGCTGCACCATTTTTCTGATAGGTTCAATATTTTAAAAATTTATTTATGAATACTATGTAATAATAATGATAATGGTAATTATACTATTAATAGTTAATAATGAATAATTACCTGTGTGCCAGGCACACTTGTAAGTGCTCAATATATTTAATCCTCATAACAACCCCAAATAGTAGGCTGAATATTTTCCCCCTAAAGATGTCCATGTCCTAGTCCCCAAACACTGTGAATGTGTTATTTTGCATGATAAAAAAACTTTGCAGATGTGATTAAATTAAGGTAATCTCCTCTATTATCCCAGGTGGGCCCAATGTAATCACCAGGGTCCTGTAAGAGGGAGACAGGAAGTCAGAGAAAAGCAAGATTCTAAGCTTCTGGCTTTGAAGATGGAGGAAGGAACCACAAGGCAGGAAATGCAGCAAGTCTCTAGCAGTTGGAAAAGGTAAGGAAACAGAGTATCCCTGAGAAGTTCTAGAAGGAATTGCAGTCTGTGGACCCATTTTGACTTATGACCTCCAGAACTGTAAGATGAGAAGTATGTGTTGTTTTAGGCCACTAAGTTTGTGGCATGCTGTCATAGCAGCCATAGGAAACTAATACCCCCATCATGTAGATACTATTATTATCCCCATCCACAAAGGAGGAAGCTGAAGCACAGAGAGGAGAAGTAACTTGCCTAAGGCCACACAGCTTACAGGTAAGGGGAAAAGTCAGGATCTGAACCCAGGCAGTTCCACTCTGGAGTCTACTGTTAATAGCCATTACTTGCCGCATTGACCACATGTACTGTCTGTTTGGGGTTTGCTTTGATTTTGTTTACGATTTTTTATGTAGCAGATTTTTCTAGTCTTTTAACAATTTCATTTCATATTTTGGAAATTTTCAAACATACATGAAAATAAAGAGAATGAAGAAATGAGCCTCATGTACCCATTACCTGGCCTCAACACCTATGGCCAAGCATGTTTTATCTACAACCAGCCCTCCTTGTTTCTTCCCCCATCATTCGATTATTTTGAAGCAAATCTCAAATATGTTATCATTTCTCTCTTTTTTTTTTTTTTTGGCATCTGGTCGGTATAGAGTATAGGGATCAAATCCTGGACCTTGGTGTTATCAGCACCATGCTCTAACCAACTGAGCTAACCAGCCATCCCATGGTATCATTTCATCTGTAAACATTTAAAAAAGATAATGACTCTTTTATAACATAATTATCATACCTAAAAATAACTAACAATATTTCCTTTCATATCATCAAACAGCAAGTCAGTTTTCAAATATCCCCAATTGTCTTGTAATTTTTTTAGCTGGTTTCTTTGAATTAGGATCCAAAGTCTACACGTTTTCTTTGATTGCTATGTCTCTTGAGTCTGTTTTAGTCTAAAAGAGTACTGTTCAATAAAAATACAATGTGAGCCACATACGTAATTTAAAATTTTGTGGGATCTAAATTTTAAAAAAAGTAAAAAGCAGGTGAAATTAATTTTAATAACATACTCTATTTAACCCAATATATTCAACATACTCTTTTTTTTTTCCTTTTTGTCTTTTTTACTGACCGGTAACGGGATCGCAACCCTTGGTGTTGCACCTGCACCACGCTCAGCCAGTGAGCGGGAACCGATCTCCACATGGGATCCGAACCCTCGGTGGGAGCGCCACCGTGCTCCCAAGCGGTGCACTGTCCAGTGCGCCACCAGGCCGGCCCCCACATACTCTTTTAACATGAGCTATGGTCTGAATGTTTGTCCTCTCCGAAGCTCATCTTAGATCTTAACCCCCAATGTGGTATTTGAAAGGTGGGGCCTTTAACAGGTGATTGGACCTTGAGGACTATGTGGTCATGAATGTATTAATGGGTTAATGGTTTAATAGGTTATCAGGGAGCAGACTGAGGGCTTAATAAGAGAAAGAAAATGTGGAAATTTTGCTGCTGTAGTGGATCTCCATAAGCAGGGACCTCGGCTCCTTCTGTCTTCTTATTTTACCATCCCTAGGTTGTGGCCTTTGACAGCAAGGTCCAAGATGCCTCCCTACCATACCCAGAGTTCAGCCAGCAGGAAGACAAAAGAGCCCACCCCTTATGTTTAAGGGTACAGCCCATAGGTTGAATATCTCAGTTCTCCTCACATCCCATTGGCTGGAACATGGTCATGTGACACATCTAGCTGCAGGGGAGACTGGGAAATGTAGTCTTTTGACTGGGTGACCAGGTATCCAGCTGAAAAATCACTGTCCAAAGAAAGGGAGAATATTGAGGGCAAGAAACAGTCTCTACTTCAGGAACTAAAGAGAAAAGATCTGTGTAGAAAGAATGAGGAGAACTGAGAAAGGCAGACCATTAAGACAGAATTCAGTGGTTAACTATTCCCCAAAGCAAGATCAGGAAGTTCTACTGGAAAAAGAGCAAAGCCTGATTCTGTGCCTCATGGCAAATATCCACAGCAGAATTCCATGAAAAATAGTGGTTCTCAATCCTATCAGACTCAATTGTATTTTATCATGACTCTTTATTATTCTNGATCCGAACCCTCGGTGGGAGCGCCACCGTGCTCCCAAGCGGTGCACTGTCCAGTGCGCCACCAGGCCGGCCCCCACATACTCTTTTAACATGAGCTATGGTCTGAATGTTTGTCCTCTCTGAAGCTCATCTTAGATCTTAACCCCCAATGTGGTATTTGAAAGGTGGGGCCTTTAACAGGTGATTGGACCTTGAGGACTATGTGGTCATGAATGTATTAATGGGTTAATGGTTTAATAGGTTATCAGGGAGCAGACTGAGGGCTTAATAAGAGAAAGAAAATGTGGAAATTTTGCTGCTGTAGTGGATCTCCATAAGCAGGGACCTCGGCTCCTTCTGTCTTCTTATTTTACCATCCCTAGGTTGTGGCCTTTGACAGCAAGGTCCAAGATGCCTCCCTACCATACCCAGAGTTCAGCCAGCAGGAAGACAAAAGAGCCCACCCCTTATGTTTAAGGGTACAGCCCATAGGTTGAATATCTCAGTTCTCCTCACATCCCATTGGCTGGAACATGGTCATGTGACACATCTAGCTGCAGGGGAGACTGGGAAATGTAGTCTTTTGACTGGGTGACCAGGTATCCAGCTGAAAAATCACTGTCCAAAGAAAGGGAGAATATTGAGGGCAAGAAACAGTCTCTACTTCAGGAACTAAAGAGAAAAGATCTGTGTAGAAAGAATGAGGAGAACTGAGAAAGGCAGACCATTAAGACAGAATTCAGTGGTTAACTATTCCCCAAAGCAAGATCAGGAAGTTCTACTGGAAAAAGAACAAAGCCTGATTCTGTGCCTCATGGCAAATATCCACAGCAGAATTCCATGAGACAGAATTCAGTGGTTAACTATTCCCCAAAGCAAGATCAGGAAGTTCTACTGGAAAAAGAGCAAAGCCTGATTCTGTGCCTCATGGCAAATATCCACAGCAGAATTCCATGAAAAATAGTGGTTCTCAATCCTATCAGACTCAATTGTATTTTATCATGACTCTTTATTATTCTAAAATGAAATTCATAGATAATATGATTTACCTATATGCATAACTTAGATCAGAATGATGCCCTAACTGGAAATATAAAGGGGGAAGAAAAGAAAACCACCTCATTATAAAATACTATGTACAATAAGATATAAATTACCTAGAATAAACTTATAATAAATATATGAAAATGGCTGGGTGTAGCTACACTAGACAACCTACAGAAGCAATCAGATATTTGCACATCCTGTGGATGAGTAAGTCTGCATGAAAGAGAAGCAGGCCACTCAGCAGCAGTCTGCATGGGCAGTTAGGGGACAAAGGAATAATAGCGTGTGTGGACAAAGAGTAAACAGTATACTGGAAGTACATTAAAAGCTGCAATGGATACTCAGGGTTTTATGTAGAATGGAGTTAGTTTCTAGGTTCATGAAGAGACATTAAAAAATCATAGGACTTTGTTGTGTGGGTCTGTCCTGAATGTGGCAGAATTCTAGTATCCCTGGACTCTGTCAACTAAATGCCGGTGTCTTCCAATCACAGCACAACTAAAACCATCCACACAAATATCCAAAATGCCTCCTATGTCTGTTGCAGATCACTGCGTTACAAGAAAAACTGGAACTTATAAACCTAAAGAGACCAAGCTCACGTTCTCTCAGCTGCAGCAGTGTACTCCAGTACGTGGCTAAACACAAATCATTCTTGTTTTACAAATGTTCCCCTTCGGGTGTTTAGGATTTGAAGCCCCAACTACAAGGGGTGGGGGGGTCCTTAAGTCTACCCTCTACTTATATGTAGCCAAGTCTGCGTTTTTATTTAAGCAAACCCTCATTATTTGGCTCTTGTACCAGGAAAGTCACAACTCCAGGGGTGACACACTTTGGCATTTATGTGAAAGGGTGTATTTTTAAGCATCAAAAGGAAAAAGAAGGAGATAATCCAAAGAAACCACCACCAAGTCTGATATCTTATGATACTTCGAACAAAACTATATCCAACAGGCTTTAACAGAATAAGCTCATAAGCAGAACGGACCACAGACTTAGAGGTGAGAGCCTAAGGACTCTTTGTAAGCCCAGTTCTTCAATCTGGACAGTGGGGGACAAAGAGGGTTGCCTAGTTTCTAGATATTCTCATTGGGCTACTTGGAACAGAAGGGACCATTCCTTGATCTTTGGGTTTTGTTCTCATTTTAAGGTTCCTTACATAATAAAATTTATTTTTAAATAGCTCTGGTCCGTTTAAAAGGAAAGGTCATGAACTTTTACCTAAGCCATGTAGTAGAACTAGAAATAGGGCTTGAAAATATTTTGTCTCCTGCTGTTCAAAGTAAACACCCTGACACATTACGGGTTTGCCATCAGGAGGTGCAGGAGGGGAGGGAATCTCCTCCCTAAAATCCTTGTGTCCTAATCAGTGAAAGACAAATTTCTAGTACAGAGCAGAGCTTCTGTCTAAAGCTCTTTTCTGAAGGTCATTACAGTATCCAGAGTATACTTTCTGTAAAATTTTCAAAAATAACCCAAAGGTACAAAAACCCCAAAGCTGGAAACAGCCCAAATGTCCTCTAATGGGTGAATGGATAAACTAACCATGGTACGTGCCCCCCGTGGAACACCATTCAGCTGCAGAAAGGAACAAGCTGTTGATACACGCAACAATTTGGATGAGTCTCAAGGGCATTAAGCTGAGTGACAGAGCCAGTCTCAAAAGAGTTACGTACTTTACGATCCCCTGTTTGACATTCTTAGGAAGACAAAACTGTAGTGATGGGATGGATCAGTAGTAGTAAGGGGTTTATTCAAGGGACAGAGTGAGGGAATTTTGGGGGAGCGATGGCACTGTTCTGGATCTTGATTTTGGTGGTGGCTACATGAATCTGTACATGTATTAAAATTCATAAAAATGTACAGCAAAAAAGTCAGTTTTCCTATATGATCATTTGTTTATGATAAAATCATCTCAAGGAGTGAATTGAATTTACCGTGGTGTCGGACTCGTGCATCAGTTCCCGTGTGCTGCGCATGTGAACCTATCTACGCTTCCCTGGCGTACCCCTTGGACTTCCTGGCTCCCCCTGCCCATCCCCCCCACCCCCTCAGCCACATAGGCCTCTATTCTTCCTCCAACTGGCCAAACTCCCTGCACCTCAGGTCCTTTCTATTCAATGCTTTTTCGTCTGGATGCTCTTTCCCCAGGTAGTCCTGGTTTGCCCAGGACTGAGGGATTTTTGGGGACACAAGACTTTCAGCGTTGGGAAAGTTTCTGGCAAACTGAGATGAGTGGGTCACCCTATGCCAAATGTGCAGCCTCACTGCATTCAGACCTCTGCTCACTGTCCTTCTCAGAAAGTGCTTCCCAACCACCCATCTAAAAGTATGCCCCTATGTCCCCCTCAGTCTTTGTACCCCACTTTATTTCCCTTCATATTTCTTACCATGTTCTGTCATTGGACATCTCATCTGTTTTTATTTGATTATTACACATACCTCCAGTGGAAAGCTTCATGGCATTTAAGTTTAAATAAAAAAACAAGCTGCAGGAAGTTGTATGCCATTCATATGTGTTTTCAGCACATCACCTGCACAGTACAATGCTTACAGACACGCATATGTAGTGCCAAGACACCCAGGCACCTTTCCATGGCTGCTTCCCATGACTTCACGCTGGCAGACCCAGGGCTGCCAGGGGGTCGGGCAGAGAATGGGCAGCATTGAGGTTGCTGTGGGGGCTCTGCTGGTGCCAGACAGGTCAGATAGCCAGCAAGATGGGGGGTTCACAAGAGCTGCGAGGAAAATGCTCAGCAATTCTAGGGCAAAATGACTCAGTCACAAAGGTGTACTTGGCCCTGAAGAGATAATGATCAAGTCATTCTTTCATTCATTTATACAGTCATTCACCTAACCAGGATTGATTGAGCATCTATACTGTGTGCCCAGCGAGTTCCAGGTGTTGGACAGAGAAAGGTAAACAGGAAGGATGAGATCCTGCCCCCGTGGAGCTCAGACTGAAAATATACCTCAAAATATTTAAAATAGTGATGGGGGCTGTGAAGAAACTACAGCAGGGCAGTGGACAAGCAGAGGACGGGGCAGCAGGGTGGGGGCCCCTCAGATACAGTGTCTGGGGAGACAGCCCTCAGACCCCTGTAAGGACGATACCTGAGTGTGGAGGGAGAGGCGGGCGTATGAAGGTCCGAGCAGGGGGAGTGGCTAGTATAAGGCAGGGGGGTGGGCACAGCCACATGGGTGTGTTTTGGGGACAGCAGAGCCAGTGTGGCCATGGAGTGAAGAGGGAGCATGGAGTTGAGGTGGGAGAGGTGGGCAGGGCCCACCTAGTAGGTCCTGGGATGACACAGGTTTATTCTAACCAGGGTGCAACGAGCTGAATTCATTTTCTTCTTGCTGCTGGGAGGGGCCCGCTCTTTCTCTAACTTGAAACTTCTGATATGAAGAAAGCACCGATGGCGTTTAATTTAATTTAGACTGTAAGCTCATCAGATTATTCCATTCCTAGCCCCTGAGCCCTTCTCTTTCCCACCCTTGAATCTCCTCTTTCCACTTGGTCTGTCGACAGTGACGACTCGCTCCTCTGACACCAAGTCCCCTAAGCCAAGCTGGGAGGGGCCCGCTCTTTCTCTAACTTGAAACTTCTGATATGAAGAAAGCACCGATGGCATTTAATTTAATTTAGACTGTAAGCTCATCAGATTATTCCATTCCTAGCCCCTGAGCCCTTCTCTTTCCCACCCTTGAATCTTCTCTTTCCACTTGGTCTGTCGACAGTGACGACTCGCTCCTCTGACACCAAGTCCCCTAAGCCATCCAATTTCCTGTGCATTATTAAACTTATTAAAACACAAAACCCAGGTACAGTAGTTATCTGTTCATTGTTCCATACAGAAGAGGAACAGGCAAAGAAAAGAAAATAATCATGTGACCTTGGATCATCTCAGCCCAGCAGAGCAAATCAAAGGCCGAGTGATGTTCCGAGTGATGTTCTGACATGTGGTGGTTCTTTCAGGCAGGCTCTTGGAACAACGAGGCCACCCATGGCTTTTGTTTAGGGAGGAAACACACAGTTTGTCTGGTGCTTAGGAGTCAGGTGGGGAGCTGTGTATGCATGGGGCATTCATTATATCAGCAAACATTTATTAAGCACTTACTGTGTGCCAGGCACAGCTTTAAGCACATCTCAGGCATCATCTCATTTAATCCTCACAATAGCCCTTGAGAGGGTCAGCCTACTAGCCCCATTTCACAGACACCACTGTGAGAGGACTGCTGACCTCCAGCCTATTGAGAGCATTGTCAGTAAGATCTGTAAGGTTGTTGTGCATTAATTGTGAGTGGCTGAATTTCAGCTCTTTGTTTTGTCATCACACACAAGTAGGGACTGGGGTAATGTGGCATCCTGAACTTTGTCATTTCAACACTTGGTTATCTGCTTCATTCTGCTCCAGATGGGGAGGTTCCACCATGACCTGACTGCAATTAAATCCTGTTCTTGTCTCTTACAAGCTGTGTGACTAGCAGCAAAATGCTTCATTCCTTGAGCTAAAATCCCCTTACCTTGCATGTGCATGCACGTGTGTGCATGTATATGTGCAGCAACATGTGTATGCATGTGCACACATGCGCATGTGTTTACAGCATTTATGAGCAGAGCTCTGGCGTCAGATGACCTGGATTTGCATCCCGGCTCAGCCACTGACCAGACAACAACCCCTGCTCCATCTCTATCTTGTTATCCTGTTCCCATTTGATTCAGTCTGTTTTGGGTTGGGTTTCCCAGAAGCAGGTCCAAGATAAGGATTTTAGTGCAAATAGTCTATGTAGCAGATGGTCCCAGGAAACACCAACAGGGGAGTCGGAAAGTGAGACAGAGCATTTCTACTGTGGGCAACTGGAACTTAGTCCTGTACCACCTGAAGAGGAGGATGCTGAATATTTACCTTCTGATTTCTATGCACTATTAGCTGAGGGCTTCTTTCAGGGCCATTAATTCAGCACTTTTGTCCAAGAGAAATCTCTCAGGTGTGTGGTCTCAGGATGCCCATGATGGCAGGACCATTTCTGCTTTTCCACAGCAGGTTCTATAGGACATTGTTTCACATTTAGAAGACAATCTATAAATGTTTGTGGAAGGAAGAAAAAAAAGAAGGAAGGAAGGAAGGAAGGAAGGAAGGAAGGAAGGAAGGAAGGAAGGAAGGAAGGAAGGAAGGAAGGAAGGAAGGAAGGAAGGAAGGAAGGAAGGAAGGAAGGAAGGAAGGAAGGAAGGAAGGAAGGAAGGAAGGAAGGAAGGAAGGAAGGAAGGAAGGAAGGAAGGAAGGAAGGAAGGAAGGAAGGAAGGAAGGAAGGAAGGAAGGAAGGAAGGAAGGAAGGAAGGAAGGAAGGAAGGAAGGAAGGAAGGAAGGAAGGAAGGAAGGAAGGAAGGAAGGAAGGAAGGAAGGAAGGAAGGAAGGCAGGAAGGAAGGATCACCTTATTCTTTGCTTCTTGCAACACCAAGGGAACATTTGTCTGCTCATTCCCCTGTCTATGGTGGGCTCTGCAATCTTCAAGGCTCTGAGGTTGAGCCTATGAACCACCACTTAGATCCTGAGGTTGGCTACAACACCAATTCAATGAGGAGGTGTCCTCATTACTTTAAGGGAAAGAAGCCAAAGCTCAGAGGCCTGCATGGGGTATGTTTATAGCACTGTCTGCAATACCACCCTAGAGGAGAGGGTGGTTAATTCTATTTTTCAACTTGACTGGGCCATAGGGTACCCAGATATTTGGTCAAACATTATTCTGGGTGGTTCTGTGAGGGTGTTTTTGGATGAGATTAACATTTAAATAAGTAGACTGAATAAAGCAGATTGGCTCCCTAATATGTGTGGGCCTCATCCAATCCATCAAAGGCCAAAATAGAACAAAAAGGCTGTCCCGCCCCCATGTGAAAGAGAATTCCTTCTGCTTGACTGCCTCTGAACTGGAACGTTGAGTTCTTCCTGCCTGCAGACTTGAACTGAAACATTGGATCTTTCTTTGTCTTGGGCCTGCTGACCTCTGGACTGGAACTACACCTGGAGCTCCTGGAGCTCCAGCTTGTGACTCGCTCTGCAGATCTTGGGACTTGTCAGCCTCCATAATCATATGAGCCAATCCCTTATAAGTCCCTCTCTCCCTCTCTCTGTGTGTATGTGTGTACATCTGTATGTATATATGCATATCCTATTGTTTCTCTGGAGAACCCTGACTGATACAGAAGGGTGACTAAGGTAACTGGGGGACTCCACTGCAGCCTTCTGGCATGATGAGTACAAGTGGCTAGGGAGACACAATGGCTCTGTGGCCACTCACCTGGAGAGTTTAGTGGACATTCATTCTACCTTTTCAGCACCCACTGACAGGAGACTCCTGTGGTAAGAACTACAGTCAGTTCCTCAGAGAGTTATTTGCAAACTCCAATTTAGAATCCAGGTCTTCTGATTTCCAAATCAGTGCTCTTCACACTACAGGATTTGGTTAGAAAGACTCTTTCTTTCTCAGAGGGTTTTGTTCTCTTGTCCACAATATGGAGTCGTGCCACCTACCTTAGGGACCCTCCTGAGACCGCCCATCTGGCCCACACACTCTCCTTGTTTCAGATTGCTTCTCCACTGAGAATCCTGTCCTATTCTGCCCTAGGCAGAATACCCTCCTCTCTAACTTAACCATGTGCATATTCCTCTGCCCAGCAAACCTATTTTTATGGATGTATCCCATAGAAACAAAAGTTCCAAGGATACATATTCAAAGATATTTATTCTAGAGTTGGTCATAGTTAGTTGATTATGGTTGATCATAGAATCTGAAAACAGCCTGACTAACTATTAACAGGGGCACAGGGTGATTCAAGTGATGTATATTCAAACTGTGGGATGTTAGACGGTTGTTTCAAAGTACTGTTGGATTCTTATCTATTGATCGGAGAGATGTCCATACCAAATTGAGGATTAAGAAAGCACAGTGTGGAGTAATTTATACAGTAAAATAGTATTTGGGGACTGAAACCCAATCCTTGCAAAGAGAAATCAGAACATCCCTGTCAGTGTGTATGTGTCTGTATGTGAGTCTGTGAGCGTGTAGAAAGTTGTGGAAGGATGCACGTCTGTCTGTTAGCATTGGGAGGGGTAGGGAGGGGAAAGGAGGAGTGGCAGCATATTGGGACAAAATGTAAACCATCAGGGTCTGCGTCTATGTGAAAAATGACCAAGTACATAGAAATGTACCGAGTTGGTGAGGTGTGACCACGTTGGCCATTCTTATCTTGATCTATGCAGTTATCTTGATACAGTTTTGGTAGTAAACATAATAATCAAGTAAACAAACATACTGATAAATAAAGAGGAAGCAGTCCATTGGTGGAGACCCTCAAGACTCACAGACACAGCACGATTGGCTTTGAGGGATTTCTGGAGACTGAGGTGCAGGAGGAGGTTTCTAAGCTCCTGGGGAGCTGTGAATATATGTGTGCAGCCCTCAAATACCAGGAGGCCAACTCACTCGGACTCACTTGCAGGGACAGGTTTGAGGACTTGTTCTTTGCCTGGAATAGTGAGATGTGCCTGGATTGCCTGCCTCCTTCCGGGCAGGGTGGAAAGCTAGCCAGTGAAAGGCCACAGGGCAGGAGGAGCTTTGCATGGGGCGACAGTAGGTTGCAGCCCCTGTGAATGTAAGGGGCTGTCCATGGGCCGGTGGTTGCCAATGGGGGTGCTGCCCGTAAAAAGTGACCTGAGGGGCACAATGATGAGGGGTATGTGCTACTGGCATTTAGGATGGGAGCTGGGAATACCAGATGACCATAATACATGGGACAGCCCCACACTATACAGAACTGTCTTGCATCTTGTACTAGTTTCAAATGTCCCACTGAACATTCATGTAAGTAAACTCTATTTACAATTATCTGAGCCCCAAAAGACAAATTCAGTTTACATGGGAACAATAATAATGTTTTTTTGCATTGTTTTAATATTCACTGAGTTTCCTGAGCAGCAAGTGGGGTGTACAAGAAGGGAAGCTTGTATTTGTTTTGTTCAGAAGTTTACCAACTAAGGTTCAAGTTCACTGTCTTGAAGCATCACCTTATTAGTGGAAATGTGTCTCGTGGCATTTGAGGTACCAACTAGACAGACTTGTTACCAGTCTGCCTTTACAGCTTAATCAGTGCAGTCATGCCAGGGCAT
The DNA here is from genome assembly GCF_000696425.1 of Galeopterus variegatus. Classification (NCBI taxonomy): domain Eukaryota; kingdom Metazoa; phylum Chordata; class Mammalia; order Dermoptera; family Cynocephalidae; genus Galeopterus; species Galeopterus variegatus. The sequence continues at coordinate 133,615 of NW_007727155.1, read as the reverse complement.
TTGCACATTGAATTATGCATTATTTTACTGCAAATTACTTTACATAAATTACTTTTCTTGTGTTTCTCCTTATATTCTGGTTAAGCCATGAAATTGAATTTTAAAAAGACATGTAGGTAGGCTGTATTATCTATAAACTTAATTTTGAGATACTAAAGTCCAAATTTAAAATATTTGTTTAAAGCAGGTGGCATTGGGTCTGGTGGAGTTGAGAACCATGTTTCTAAAAACTGAGAAATAGCTTCATTTTCCCCAGAGAAATTGCAGCCTCCTTTAGAAAGGCTTTCAAGCTTTTTTGTTAAATTGAGCCAGATTTTTTATCAGGAAAGAGGATCTTTTCTTTCCTTCTTACCCATCAAGTCCTCCTTTGCCAAGATTCCCCTTAATGAGTCTGCTGGAGACCAGTGTAATTTTGATCATTACAACCTTGGGCCATATAAATCCTTCTGGAATTGTCCCTACCCATATGAATATGGCTGTCTGGCTCCAGTTTGCTGCAGGCACTGCTGGGGCTTCTGCCAAATTTAGGCCACTGCCTGGTGGGCAAGTAATTGTCTCCATAGGAGACAGATCAATAATCAACAAACAAACACATAAAAAAAAAAAAAAAACCCAAAGAAACTAAAAGCAGAGAGCAGAAAGCTTAGTCATGCAAATCAGGGCAGAGAGAGGGTGAAGAAAAGGACCTCATTCATATTCTGCAACTTCAGCGGGAGCCCTGGCCCATCAGCCGATTTCTATTAAAACCCTCAGCCCAGAGCAGCAAACACTCTGGCCCATTAATAAAAGTTTGTCCCAATCGGAGTAAACACCACCCGTTCCCAGGACACGAAGAAACAGAAAATTAACCAGAGGTTAACTGGGTCATTAGCCGCGGCACAGTATGGGTCATTCTAGATGTAATTTGGTTTCTTTCAACTGGAAGCTCAAATATAGTGGTCGGATCTCACAGCAAGGGACAGTGACTTAGCAGCATGTTGAGGTCTCTTGGATACCAGGCTTGGAGCTGTCATGATTCACAGCGCCTCTGACATCACTTGGCATTTTTATGATGCAAAGCTGCAAGTCATCTAAACACACATAAGGGACCAGTGAATATGTGTGCGGCTGTTATGTGTGTGACCACAGAATGGGACACAGATCTACACGCACAGAGGACTAAATGACTAGCTGGGTAAATGCCTTCTATTTCTGTAAGCTGTAGTCCTCTTTCTCTGAAGAGTGTCTTATTTTACAGTGGTGTTCTTTAACTGCGTGCATATTTGGGAGATTGCAGGGATAAAGATAAACAAATCCAAATGCTATAATAATGTATTATGAATATGTTTTGACGAGACTTCTCATCTTTTGTTTGGAGAGTAAGAAAACCAAATAGCCAGAGAAAAGAAGGCTCAGCCAAATAGCCCAGTTTCACGTGGGCAGAACCAGAAGGAAATTAAAAAGGAGGGAAACCACCTTGTCAATGTCACCTCCACTTGCCTAGGGAAACCCAACACAGGCTGCAACCTGGATTAGGAAATTTGTCACATGTGTTCACCTGCAATGGTCAACTTCCTGCTCCTCATTCTGAGATGCCCCAACCAGATGGCGGAGACCTGATGAGGAAGGAGCCGGCCTTGGCTGGGGCCAGCCTAGCTTAGCCAGCCCTGGGCTTACCACATGACATCAGGACACATCTCCCACGCCCCCTTCCTGCTCACAAAGCAGGCCCTTCCTGCTCAGTGGGAACATTCTTTGCTTGGGAAATTCTTGAAAACTTGAAGATGTTTCCAGATGTTCAGGCATGGAGGTCTATGGGGACCTGTCCACTCCTCCTCTCCCTTTTCTCCTAGACTCACTGACCTTCCTTCTGTGCTACAAAGCAGCCAGTTTCATTCCTGACCTGGAGCCTTTGTCATTCCCGGCCTTTGTCATTCCCTTTGTTTGGGCCATGCTTCCTCCTGTGATGCTGCTGCCAGCACTTTGCATGGCTACCCCTTCTCATCTTTCAGGGCTCTGCCAAGCGTCACCTTCTTGGTGAATCCCTCCCTGACCACCCTCTGCCTGGGCACTTCCTGGAGTCACCCTGTTTCCTCTTCTTGGGACCACTCATCACCATCTGATATGACTTTGAGTACATGTTGACTTAGGGATCATCTCCTCCTCCCCACCTGCATGAGAGCTCCAAGAAGGAGGGACCGGCCTGTCTTGCTAACCCATGTCCCCAGCACCTACAGCAGCACCTGGTACCAGATGTGGGATGGCTCAGTAGGTGAGCCTGGCATCTACGTTCTGGCTCAAGTCACTGTCACCTGACTGTGGAATAGGGAACTTCCTTTCTGAGTCAAGGTTTTCTCCTCCGTAGAATATACCACTCACGACTGCTGGGGTTTAAAGACCAAGGTGACATACATCAAAGTGCTTTGCCAACTCAGAGAGCAGTGGAAATAGAAGTGACTGTGTTACAGCTGCTGGCCCGTGTCTGCATAGAAGTCAGGGCGCAGGTAAGGAAGAGCTCAGTGACGGCGTGCCTGACCACTGTGTGACACTGACCGCTCGCTCCCTGGGAACACTAACTAATGCTCACTACACGCCAGGCTCTGTTATAAAAGTTTCACATGAATTAACTCATTTTATTCTCACCACCATTCTTAACCTGTGAATGTTATTTCCATTCTACAGATAAGGAAACTGAGGCACAGGGAGGCAAGGGTACCTAGAGAGCTAATGGGGGAACTAGGACTTGAACCCAAGCAGGTTGGCTCCGGAACCATACTTTCCACCACTGTCCTACATTCCAGAAAAAAATGTGTGGAGTGACAGTGAAATGTAATACTTTTAAAACCAAGGCAGGATGGAAAGGCTTCTCGTTAGCTTATTCATCAAACAAAGACCTCGACGTCTGGGGGAATCTTTGAAAATACTCTAAATGCATTTTTGGAGCAGCAGCTCTTTTCCCCAAGGGAAAGTATTTGACTTTGTGGGGAATAGGGTGGCCTTTTCCCCAGTGTGCACGACCCAGCCTGTGTTCGAGCTGGGTTTAAAGAGCCGGCCTTTGCATAGGCCCCAGCTGGAAGCAGACATGGAAATGACATGACCCCCCACAGGGCAGAGTTTGTTTTAATTTCCCCCTGAGCTTGACAAGGCCTAGGTGGTCCTGTAGTGAGATCATTTATCTAGCCAAGCGTTTCCGAGCAGAAACGTCTACTGCCCTTTAATGTCCCTTCTCCCTTGTTTTATTGACAGCACCTCAGGCTGCCCAGAGTAAAGTCCACCTCCTTCCATGTCCCTCGGCTTGGGGCGACCATGTGACTAAGTTCTGGTCAATAGGGTGGAAAGACAAGTGACAGGTCTGACTTCAAGGCTGTGCCCTTCAAGGTAGAGTCTTCTCGCTCCTCTCTCCCCCTTCCTGTGGCTGGAACATGGCGTGATGGTGAGCCACCTTGGGCCACCCAAATGAGAGCGTCACCCCAGGATGCGTGGAGTCACAGAACAGGCAGAGCCTGGACCCCACATCTGGGAGCTGCCAGTTTTCTGGTAGAGGTGGCAGCAGGAGGGATGGGGAGGGTTGGGAAGGACATAGTTAAGGGTTTTAAGTTTGGTCTCTTTGCACCTCCTCCCCCGTCAGAACTTGAGGCTCTTTCCCCTGCCCTCCCACCCCAGGGTTAGAGCTCTTGACCTCCCCCACACCTCACCCAGACCCCTGTCCTCTGAACCACCACAGTCCCTGCTCCAGGGGAGTGACCAGCCCACAGCCCATGGCCTGAGAGTCCCAGCAGCAGCCTGGGGGGTTCCTCCCCTGTCTCTTCCCTGGCCTTGCCTGTGGCCTCCAGTCAGTATAGAAACATCAGAAAGGACCTGTTCTAATAGGCAGTGTCCCCGCTCCACCCTCCAGGGCTCAGGGAGACAGAGCGGTCACTAAGGGTCCAGGCAGCTCCCACCTGGCCTGAGTGCCAGTGGCCACGCCCCCAAGGACGGGCTCTCAGCCTCCCCTGATGGTGGACAGGGCACACTTTAATGACACATGGTTCATGAGGGATGAGACATGCTGAGTTAGAAACCAGGCAGTGGGTGGGGGACAGTGACATTAAGGATGGACATGGCCTTCATTCTGGGGGCTGGCGCTGTGGAGGAAGCTCAGGCTTTGCTCCCCTCTGCACCCTGGGCTCCTGGCTGGCCCGTACCCATCAGTGAACGACCGCCCAGGGACACCTGGGACCCTGCAGCAGGCAGGCTGCTCTTGCATTCTACATACAGCATGGGGGTCACATTTAATCAGGAGAGGCTGGATCATAGCTCAAGAGAGTCTACACCAGCCAGAGGGTCGCAGTTCCCAAAGCCCCAAACGAGGGCTGGAGTTGCGGGCAGTGCAGACTCCAGGATTTCTCTAGGGCTGGGGCTCGGGCTGTGGGGGCAGGCCCACTGGAGGGGCTCCAGGTGGAAGCTGCCTTTGTACAGCAAGCACCCCCCGTTTTACATGGACTCTAGGCTTACCTGGGGTGCCTTGGGAGGGAGATGGAAATCATGGTTAGGACTAAAGCGTCCCCAAGCACCCTTGACCCCTGCTTGGCTGTGGGGACCTGGGTTTCTCTTCAACAGGAGGAATAACTTTGAACAAAACTCTCTGATGATGGCTGGAGCTACCTGGGAAGGAAGAGGGCTCACTGTCACTGGGAGTCATCAAGAAGAGGTGGATGACACGTGCTGGGAAGTCAGGAGGAATTCTTGCGTCGGCTGAGTGGCTGGAAGGAGGACTTTAAAGTCCCTCCCGCCTGAGTTTGTGATCCTTTCGCGGTGTCATGATCTTTGAGATGGTAAAGCCCCTCAGAGAAAGGTCTACGTCCTCTCATTTTGCCCACACAGGGCTCAGTGCAACGCCCTGTGCAGAGCAGCCACTCGGCAAATGCTCGTGGAGGGACAGCGCAGAGTTCCCCGTCGTCCCGTTTATCCCATCAGATGCCACTGTTCCTGGTGATCTCTGGAGAGAGGAGGACGGTGTGGCTGGGGATTGGAATCCCTGGAGAGCACATGGATCACCCACTTCATGCACTTTCAGACCATTTCCTACGTTTACTCACAGCACGCAGTACTTTCAGTGTGTTTATCAATTATGAAACTAACATGCAAATAAGTGATTATAAAAATCACACAGTAAAGCAGAGCAGTAAATGAAAAGTGAAATTCCTCCTGTCCCCCAGGCATTGGTTCCCTTGTAACTTCTGCTGTTTTTAGGCTTTCTGGTGGTTAATGCCAATATTCTAGATGACATCTCTGGATAATATATGTGGGTTTCCTGCTAAGGAAAACGAAGACGGGCTCCCCAGCGAGTGCATTTACAGCATCAGAGTCACTGGGCCCGTGGTCCCTCGTGTGCCTCCCCCCTGCACTGTGAGCCTTGTGAGGACAGGGGCCGCGCCCATCTCAGTCACTGCCCTATCTGCGGTGCCAGCACAGACCTGGCACTTGGTGGCTGCTCGGTAAACACCTGCTGGATGAGTGAGTGGAGCCAGAAGCGGTTTGGGGGAGTTGGGAGACAATGTCGGGGGAACCATGTAAAGCTGCTCATATTCGACTATTACGACCTACGAAGTCAATTCCACTGGCTCAATGTAACGTCAGTGAAGCCTGGAGCACAGAGCTTGTCCCCTGGGAGGCCCGTGAGAGACGCCGACCCTCCTTCTTCCCACGTCTCCCTTGACCATGAATTCCACCCGGGGCTTCTCGACTGGTTGTGACATGAACACGCCGGCCTCACAGCTGCGAGGGTCTGACGGTCTTTGTCCCCACAAGCGGAAAAAACAGCCCGCGACCTGTTTGCAGAAACGACCCTGGTATGGAGCCTCCTGCATGGCTTTGCCCTCCTTGCACATCTGAGGTCAGGGGGATGACAACAAGGGCACACAGCAGGGGGTCAGGAGGACAGGGGGTGACAGAGAGGGGGGAGAGAATTCATGACCTGGTCTCAGGGCTTCCGGGCACTGGGCAATCTTAGGGCTAAGTCGGCCGGGCCGAGGCTGGGGGCTCCTGCAGTGGTGGGCCCCATGGGATGGGGACTGGCAGCTCCCACGACCCACGGCCGGGGTCTCCTGGAGCCGTTTTTGCCATGTGGTCCGTGCTCCAGGGCCCCTTGACTGTTCCTTATTGGCTGCTCCAAACCTTGGAGATGATCTCCAGCAAGGCTGGATGTTCAGAGTCCAAGGCGCTGCCAGGACACTCCCGGGTGCTGTCAGAGGGCCGTGGGGAGCTGTCAGGAAGGAAAGGAACCTTCTGCAGCCTGGCCGCAGGGTCCTGTCCCGCCTGCATGAACACCTCCTCTCCTCCCGGTAGCCTCTCAGACTGTCTGCAGAAAGCAAAGGTCCCCCGAGGGAGGAAGTCATTTTTCCTGATCGCTGGTGCCCTCGCCAGCAGACCTGGTTGCTCCTCCAGACTTTGACTGAGGACCTTCCTCTGAGGACCAGGCCCATTCCCTCCTGCTGGCTCCACCCTGGAGTGGCCTCCAGGCACCTGTCAAGCCTCTTGCACCAGCTACAATCCACGCTCTCGGCCATAGCCCACCCCCAACACCCATTCCCAGTTCTGCCTGCTCTGTGCCCAGGGGACTGTCCCCATAGATCCCTTCCAGGTTCCCCTTGCCTCTGGCTTCAGGTTAGGTCAGGTCAGTGGTTGACATCAGCAGGAGGGGGAGGCAGGAGAAGTGACAAGATGGGGTCTTTTTCTCCCTGGCCCCCTTCCTGTTTCAGCGCCCTGTCTCTAAAGGCACCTCCATTCTTCCATGATGATCGGTCATGTGGGCAGTGTTTCTGCCCCTTGTCCCATCCTCCCTAGGGATGGCAACAGCCTCCTGCTGCTGTTTGTCTATGCATGCCTCAACATCCCTCTCTGTCCTTTAGCCCTGACTGCCCCTCTATAAAGGGTCCTTTCATTAACCTCTTATATTAACCATGAGGAGTGAATTCTGCTTCCTGTTGGGACCCTAACTGTGACACCTGTGAAGTATTTGGGGGCCTCTAATATGAACCCAACCCTGTGCCAAAAACTCATAAAGCTGGTGGGGAAATCCAAGATTAGAGTAATAACTATAAATATTTAATCCAAGATTAGAGTAATTATTAATATTATTATTAACAAGGCACATTGAAATACAATGTCTTTTATTCTTGTGAATTAGCTCTAAAAACTATGCAGAGCAGGTATGATTATGCCCATAGTGAAAATGATGGCATTATTTAGTGAAGGTTCTTCAGAGAACAGAACCAACAGGTTGTGTGTCTGTGTGTAGAGACAGACAGAGACAGAGAGAGAAAATGAGGGAGAGACTTAATAATTGGCTCAAGTGATTATAGACGCTCGGTAAATCCAAAATCTGCAGGGTAGGCCAGCAGGTTGGAGACCCAGGGAAGAGTTGCAGTTCAAGTTCAAAGCTCATCTGTTGGCAGAATTCCTTGTTCAGGGGCCCTTGGAGCAGCTGAAACAACAGAGTTTGACCTCCCAGCAAGGAGCTCGGGCGGCAGGTTTGCTTTCTTTGAATCAAACCTCAGAAACAAAGATGCCTACATTTTCCTCTGCAAATAAGAGCTTCCCATTTCTGCATTACAAAGAGCTGATTATACTTAGGTGTTAGACCAAAATGTGTTCTCCTGGCCGGAAGTGAGCAAAGCCAACCCGTTATGTTCCCTGGCAGTTCACTGAATTATGCCAAGGAAAATGACACCATGTGGCAGTGGGGAGACCCATGTATAATGATCATGACGGAAAAACTCAGCAGGCAGAATGGTTTCTGGATTTCTGGGCAAGTTAAAGATTTCCTAAGGGGCCAGTGATGTTTCAGGACCAGTGATTGGAGGTTTCTCTCAGTGACAAGTGACAGAAGACCTGACTCAGGTGGCTCAGTTGGGAGGTGTTAATAGGCTGGAGAAATGGTTCTTGGCCTTCAGGCAGAGCTGGGTCTAAGCTCGGACACCTCCCGAGGACCTGGCTGGCCTTACCCCAAACATGTGAATTGAGGGGAGAAGGGGAATTTTCAAATGACAGTCAGGTTCTGTCATATAGAAGGGGAAGTGGATGCTGGAGGATGCAGCAAGTGATGTCCCCTCCACAAAGGGCACTTGTAGGATACCCAGCCGCACGCCCAAAGAATCCTAAAGGAATCAGATGGTTAGTGCGGAAGTTTTGTAAATTCTCAATTTAGTTTTGAATGCTTCAGCCAACCTGCAATTTATACCTGTGAAGGTAGTTGCTGGGAATGGTGATGGCCACATATGTTCATATCATAGAACTAATGAGTTTGGTGACCCCAGCTGCTGAGGAAGCCAGTGCACAGGTAAGTGGACTCAGGGCCTCGACTACCAGGGCCAAGATGAGGACACTTTTCCAAGGCAGGACTATGTTCAGTTCTAAGCCCAGAAGCCCAAGTAGGATAGCTCAGCTGCACAGTGGCTTGTCTTATTTCCATATTTCAGAGTGACAGGTCCAGGGGCAGGTGGTCCAGGGCAGGTACAGGGGCTGCATGATGTCCCCCAGGGCCCGGCTCCATGTGTCCTTCTGCCCCATCCTTAGCCTGTGTCTTCACTCTCCTGGTCTCCTGTGGTTGCTAGGAGTCGTGGCTCCTCAACCCGTGTCTGCCCTGGGCCAAGGGAGGAGGAAGGAGGAGGCAGGAGGAGGAAGGGGCTTAAATAGGAAACCACACTTTCCCAGAATCCCCAGGAGCATCTGCTTCCACCCCATTGGCTAGAACTGTGTCACACGAGCTCAGTGGCCAGGGCTGGACACCATATAGGGAGTGCGTGACCATCAGGTCCTGTTAGTAAGAAAGAAGAGCATGGGGTAGGCAACTGGCAGTGTCTGTCACAGTCCAATTAACAGGCTAAAAAGATTTGTATGTGTGCAGCTGTTTTCAATCAACAGCACATAATTCACATCTTCCCAAACACAGATTCCTGCTTTTGAGTAATGAAGGCAACCAAACCACATGATTTCATCTGCAAATGTTCCACCTGGACTCCAAGTTACTCCAAGTAACCATCATGTGTTTCAATCCAACAGAAATTTCCCAATCTCCACTCGCCTAGGGGTGCAGAGACCCTCTCTCTCTGGTGCCTGAGTTAACTGCTTTTCTGTGCCCAGCACCGATCCCCCTAATCGCCCCAATTCCTGGGTGCCTCAGCCTGGGAAGCTCCGCTGTCCTTGTCTGCAGACAAGACAAGGTATTAAAAACCTCCTTGCTGGCCAAGGAGCCTGTCACTGTCCTCCAATAGTTCCAGCCTGGATGCCGTCCCAGAGATAAGTCATATCTCTTTAAAAAGCCACAGTGGTCCATTATTTCTGCTTGAAAATACTCCTGGATCTTCGCTTGAGAGCTGGACTGACAGGCCCCGGCTGTTGTGCTCAGCCCTGCATAAAATCACGTCAGCCGGTCAACTTTTGCAATGAGCAATGATAGCTTCAGATGGAGTATAAATAAAACCCTTCCCTGCCATCCAGGACTTGGCCAGAGCTTTCAGCAAGTGCCACGTCTGCAGAAGAAATGGTCATATTTCACGGTCCTGGGCTCATGCTTGTGTGAAATGCCCCGTTTATCCCATGTTAAATGGGGATGAGCCAAAATGACAGAACCAGGTGGTTCCTGGGCTATGTTTTGCAATATTCTGCAATACTTCCTCAAGTAAACTGCAACCTGAAAAATAAACTGAGCATAATTAAACAATTACTGAGGATATTTCAACCAGAAGAATATAATGGACCGCCATATGCCCGTCACCCAGATTC
>NW_007727155.1:92680-123538 GCF_000696425.1 Galeopterus variegatus | reverse complement strand
CCTGTAGAGCACGTCCACCCTCTTCATCAGCCTGGGGTTTTATTTACTTGTTTACTGTGTCTCCTTTACAGAATTCACCCTCTGAGGACAAGGAGCGGGTCTGTTCTGATCAGGGCTGTATTCCAGGGTCGAAACCAGAGCCTGGAACAATATTTGCTCAGAAAATGAATACATAGATGAGTGAAAAGAAGCCTGTCTTAGTTGGAGCCCCACTTACTGAGCCCAGGAGGGGTACCTGGGCCCTGGCTCTTTGTATCTCCTTTGTGTTAAATTTCAAAGGGCCTTGAACAAAGCCTTATTTTTTCCCCCTCTATTTCAGTGGCCTTCCTTGCTCACCTGGCCACCCAAGGAACTGTGCTCAGAACGAATTAAGTCACCGTTCCTCAGTAGCAGGGAACGGACGCCTGGTATTTCTCTCTTCCTGCCTCGCCTATGAATCAAACTAAATAAAGGCAGCTTTTTCTCCTAGCTTGTTTTAGTTTCCCAAGACTGCTATAACAAATTGCCACAAAGTTGATACCTAAAAACAACAGAAATTTATTCTCTTGTGGTTCTGGAGGCTAGAAGTTCCAAATCCACAGGGCCTGGTTTCTTCTGGAGGCTGGGGAAAACTGGCTCCTGGCCCCCTCCGGCTTTGGGGCCATATCATTCCAGTCTCCACCTCTTGTCTTTGCAGTGCCTTCTCCTCTGTGTGTCTGTGTCATCCCTTTTGCCTCTCTCTTACAAGGATACTTGTAAGATGGCATTTAGGGCCCACCTGGAAAATTTAGGGCAATTTCTTCATGTCAAAACCCTTAAATTTGTAACATCTGCAAAGACCCTTTTTCCTAAGCAGGTCACATTCACAGGTTCCAGGGATTAGGACTTGATAGCTCTGGGTGGCCACTACACTGCTGTCCTCCTTCACATGTCCCTCCCTGAAGCCGGACCCACCAGCTGCTCTTTCTCTGTGACTTGACATCATGCTTGTGATGCCTTAAATCTATAGCCATCTCAGCACTTGAGAGAAAGAGAATGAGTTGTAAAAAGGAAATACTTCTCTTAATTACACTTGTACCCCAAGTATGCTCTGGACTAGGAGCTGAGGGACCTGGGGTGTTTGTGAAAGCTGGGGGCATCAATCATGCTGGCCCTGCTGTGGCTCTGAGCCACCTTCTGCAGAACCACATCATGGCTCTCCTCCGTGGCATTTAATCAATGGCCTTTCTGGGAGCTCTGAGTCATGCTGTCCCATGTGAGATGAGAATCCACCTGCAGCTGCCTCTGGAGGGAATGTTCCAGAAGGAGGTGGCCCCAGGTTCTCCCTCTGCTGGGTTGGGGGAGGTCATGGGAGATGCTTTGGCCAATGGGGCAGCCCTGAGGGTTCCAGAAACTCCATGATGTAGCAATACTGTGGAATATTCTGCAGACCAGGCCTCCTCCAGCCTCTGCCCCAGTGGGGTGGATGGAAGAGATGCCCAGAACTCTTTGAGCTCCCGACAAGACTCCAACTCACTCTCTGTCCACTCAGCTGCATTCTGTTCAGGTCAACAGCAAAGGAAATCTAGGCCCCAAGTCCTCCCTTATCAGACTCTGATCTCCCACAGCTCTGAGCTGTGAGGGCCCCCCACCCCCCACTTTCCCTGACTTCCTAGTCCCTTTCCCCATCCCTTGTCCCCTGCTCAGCCCCTCACCCCCTCCCCATGCCCTGAACTCCTGATCTCCTTCCCCATCCCCTGTGTCCCTCCTGTTTCTTCCCCCCTACAGCACGACCACGCTTGCACGCACTAATTTCTTACTCATTTACTTGTTTGAGTTCTGGAACACAAGCATAGGGTGCTGAGAGCTTTGGTCTGCAGGTTTTTATTTCATGTAAAACTGGCAATGACTCTGGAGAAGGAGAAGCCCCATTTCTGCCCATCGTGGAAACAGCTCAGAGCAGCAGGCCCCTGCATGGAGCACAGTCTTTGCTGACCAGGGACAGTGAAGGATGAGGGAACCTCAGACCAGAGCCCCAAGTGCCTCATGCCCCTGGGTTTCTGTACTGGCTGTGGCAGAGGCTTAGCAGGGCTCCTGCTCCAAGGTGATTAGGAGACATCAGAGCCATGGAGGTGTGGCCAATACCTCTGCCCCTATCACATCCTCTCCTGCAGCTCTCTGTGCACACTTGGTAGGGCAATAGTCTCTGTGCCCCATTACTGCCCAGTGGATGCAGCCAGGTGCATAGTTTGCTCCCTTAATTTACAGTACGATTAAAGGGGACGTTCAACACTCCCTGACTTTAAAGAGACAGATACATGATTCATCTTTTTATTATTGTCTTTCTTTTTTTCTCTTCCAGTGTTTCATTTGTTTGTTTCTTCATTTGTTTGTTTTTTTCTTCCCCTAGAAAAAGAGCTATATATGGAAGAATGCTCATGAAAGTTCTACTTTCTTTTTTTTTTTTTTCTTTTTGTCTTTTTTCGTGACCAGTAACGGGATTGCAACCCTCAGTGTCGCGCCCGCACCACGCTCAACCAGTGAGCGGACCTGTCTCTATATGGGATCCGAACCCTCGGCGGGAGCGCCGCCACGCTCCCAAGCGCCGCACTCTACTGAGTGCGCCACTGGGCCGGCCCGAAAGTTCTACTTTCTAATAACAAAATGCTAGAAACAAGATGGGGAGACAGGAGAACAAGGCGTGGTGTAACTACTTACTGGGCGATTATGCAGACATTAAAAATAACTCCATGTAAACTGTGAAGTGAGTGAACTTAAATGAAAGCTGTAAAACAGCACAAAAAACATTTGTTAAGTGAGAAATAAGTATAACACAATGTTTTCACGATTATGCAGACATTAAAAATAACTCCATGTAAACTGTGAAGTGAGTGAACTTAAATGAAAACTGTAAAACAGCACAAAAAACATTTGTTAAGTGAGAAATAAGTATAACACAATGTTTTCGTCAGGGTTCTCCAGAGAAACAGAACCAAGAGGATTATTAGCTCAGTTGGTTAGAGCATGGTGCTGACAACACCAATGTCTGGGGTTCAATCCCTGTACCAGCCAGCTGCCAAGACAACAACAACAAAAAGAATAGTTAATTCAATATTATGTGAGTTTCACCTCATTAAAAATATATGTATGTATATATAAATGTATAAAATAAGGAATTGGCTCACATGATTGCCGAGGCTGAGAAGTCCTATGATCTGCTGTCTGCAACTTAGAGACCTGGAAAAGTTAGTGGTGTTGTTAGAAAGCCTGAGAGGTAGAGAGCCACTGGTATAGATTCCAGTTTGAGTCTGGAGGCCTGAGAACCGCGAGCACTGAGGCAGAAGACCAATGTCCCAGCTCAAGCAACCAGGTGGCATGAGTCCAACTTTTCTAAGCCTTTTTGTTCTATTCAGGCCCTCAGTGGTTTGCACAAGGCCCACTCACATTGGGGAGTACCATCTTCTTTACTCAGACCCCAATTCAAATGCTAATCTCCTCTGGAAACATGCTCACAGACACACCCAGAAATAATGTTTAATGAGATATCTGGGCATCCTGTGGCCCAATTAAGTTGACAAATAAAATGAGCCATCTCACACAGTAAGAACCTGTACCACTTGCCAGACAGTGTGGAGTCCCTGCTGTGCACCCAGCAGTGCAAAGTGCCATAAGGCAGCACTTCTCACACTTTCATGTACTTCTGACCACCTGGGGGTCTTGTTAAAATTCAAATTCCCCTTCACTAGGACTTGGATGGAACCCCAAACTTTGCATTTTAAATAAGCTTCTAGGCAATGAAGAGGCTGCTGATCTGCAGACCATACTTTGAGAAGCAAGGATATAATTTTTAATATAATTTGATTTTGAACTTTCCCAACAATCCTTGAACTGATGGACACTGGTTCAGAGAGGGTAAGTGACCTCTCAGATAAATGACCTCTTCAGGTAAGTGACATTGTCAAGTGAGTGACATCCCCAGGTAAGCACCCTTCCCAGAGTCACATGGCAGGTACAGAGGATTTGAATACGGATCTCCTGATTCCAAAATTCCCTCTCTCAACTAAAAACATCTGCTATAACTGCAACTACATGGGTGATTTTTCTAAAATTTTCCTTAAAGTCTGTTTTGCATCATTGTCTTATTAGTTAAAAATTGGCTGTACGATGACTTCCTCTCCAAGAATCACTGGACTATAAAAATCACTTTTGTATTAAACTGTTCTGAGTGGATTGGGAGAAGTAAATGAACATCAAAGTTGCTTTGGAAGGATGGCAGATGCCAAGCATCTATTACATAAGTTCTTAATGTCAGTAGCTCAGCACAAACCAAAAGGCATTTTACAGTGACCTAAAATTACAGTTGTTTTTACCATAAAAATTCAACACAGAATCTTTGCTGTGGGAGTGACATAGATTTGAAGAATCTACTACTATTTTGATGACCATTTTCAAGCAGGTGAAACTCCAAGACATAGAATTCTCACCTGGACAGTGACACTGAGCCCATCAAAGCTATAGTCTCTGTCTGGCTCCTGCCCTCTTCACCATTGAACATGACCTTGAAATCCCAATTTGGGATGCTTCTCTCGTGGTCATGATTTAGGTAACCCCGAGAATATATGTCAGTCTCTGTGTCCTTGTCTTAGGAGAAATTACCAAAGCAAACAAACAAACAAACAAAAAAACAAACAACAAAAACAACAACAAAACGCCAGCATAGTCAGTCCACAGGGCATGAGGGCAGAGTAGAATGTTTGTTATTAATCTATGGTGCATTTACATTCTGTGTTAAGGGTTTGTGTTGTTGTTGTTGCTGTTGTTTTGTGGAAACATGTGGTGAAGGTAACACTGAAAATCTATACCCAAGAAGAAGTATCAAATAAAAATGTTGAAACTCATCTAATTTGGCGAGCAAAAGGAAAAATACCAGTTTATATCCAGATACTTAGAGTGGAGGAGGTTTTCTAGCTGAGTGGCCTACAACTGCATGTGTTTGCTACTTCATTTCGGTTGTGCAGATATGAACTTTGCCCAGGTTGTCTTCTCACAGGTGGTCTCTTGTACTTAACTTCTTGTGTTAACCTAGAAACATGAGCAACCAGGGGCAGAAAGCCCAGCCCTGTCTCCCCGACCCTCCCTGTGAGCTGGGCTCATTACTTCCTCTGAGGCCTCACTTTGCCTTGGGCTACAATAAGGGGCTGCATTAGATGACCTCTAAGGTCTCCTAACTCCAAAGTTAGATGTAAAGACCAGGTTGTTTTGAGAAGGTGTGTATTGCATGCAAAGAGTCAGGCAGTGAAGGCCTTGGTTTAATAATCTACCACTTATTATTATGTGACACAAGTCAGAATCAGATAGATGGCTTCTGGCTACAAGAAACAGAGAACTCAAAGCAAACAGGCTTGGGCAATAAGGGACGTATGGGCTCAAGCCTTCAAAAATCCCAGAGATAAAATCCCAGGAGTGATTGGATCAGGCTGCAGCTCAGTTTCCCTGAGGTCTCCAGGTTCCTCCCTCTCTCATGGTCAATGCTCATTTCAGACTGCCTTCTCTCAGGGGAGCAAGAGGAGACTGTGGTGGTTCTGAGAGCTGTATCCCAACCATCTTATCCAAAGGGACCCTTAGAAGGGCCAGGGAGCCCAGGCAACATCTCACCCCACACTGACCCACCTGGGCCAGGTGCCTAGCATTGAACCAATCAAGGTTGGAGAGTGGGCAGAGCTGCCTGGATCAGGCTGGTCACAGCTCACTCCTAGAGCTGGGGTTGGGGTTAGGCCCATGAGGCTACTGGGCTGGGAGATTCAGGGTCGGGTGAACAAGGGCGAGGTGAATAGTTGCCTGTAATCCTCCCACAGGTGCCCACCGCACAGAGAAAGACACTCAGTCTTCTTCAGCAGCAGAGTGAGAATAATCATTATCCTCTTCTTCCAACCTCGCCACATTGTCATAAGGATCAGATGAGGTCATGGGAGGCAAAGAGCTTTGGAATCAGCAAAGCCCTGCATGACTGTTCACAGGAGGAGCAGGTGCCGTGGTTATTACTGTTATTGTTATCAATGCACCAAAATCTGTTTGTTTACTGTAAAGTTGGTTCTTTCAGGATAAAGAAGCACCTGGTGTCAAATATCTCAATCAAGGAAACTAAAAGTTCTGTTTTTTTAATTGTGCAATTGATATTGCATGAAATTGATTTTTTAAATTAGGATTAATCTTCATTACACAAGTATCACATATGCATATTCCTGTGTAAGAAAAACAAAACATTAAAGACTAGCTCAAGTCCCCATGATCTACCCAGGCTTCTACTTGCCCACTCGTAATCACTGGTGTGATTATGTGTGGGCAGGTAACTCTCAGGGTTTTTTATGTGCAGTCGTCTGTGTGGTTACTAAGATATAGAAACATTAATTTCTTCAACAAATGCTTATTGAGTACCCACGTGTGCCAAGCATGGCCTCTATGGAGCAGACATTCTGTGGAATAAGGCAGATAATAAACAATAAAATACAGAGCAGGGTAAGAAAAGGGACTGGCAGGGGTGGTGGTCAGGGAAGACCTCTGGAAGGAGGTGGCATTTAAACAGAGGGAGGGGGTCCTGAGGCCACCAGCAGAAGGGACAGCAGGAGTGGAGGCCTGAGATGGGATCATGCTGCATTTCCAGGGTTGGTGGGCAGCGCAGCAGCAGCAGAGGCGGGTGGTCAGGGAAGACCTCTGGAAGGAGGTGGCATTTAAACAGAGGGAGGGGGTCCTGAGGCTACCAGCAGAAGGGACAGCAGGAGTGGAGGCCTGAGATGGGATCATGCTGCATTTCCAGGGTTCGTGGGCAGCGCAGCAGCAGCAGAGGCGGGGGGCAGGAGGCGGGAGCTCAGAGAGCCACTGGCAGGGCCGGGTTGTAGGCTTCTGAGAGGTTCCTGGGCCTGGAGTGAATTCTGGAGGATTCTGAGCAATTGATATATTTACAGAAGTGTATCTAAACACATCTCATGTGTATATAACATTCCCTTGAGGAGTTTAAAAATACACATATGTGTTTATGTACATATGTGTGTGTACATGTATATTGACACGTTGCTTGTGCCCTTCTGCATTTTGTGTTTTCCTACCAGTGGCCTTGGGCTCTGTCCACATCTGTGCACAAGGTCCTGCTCATTCCTCTCTGTGCCCAGCATTCCTTGGGGAGGGTATCCCAGGGCTGGTGTGGCCCCTCCTTGTTGATGGATGTTTTGGTGGCTTCTGATATTCCTCAGTTACAAACAGCCCTTGGGTGAGTGTCTGCTCATGGAAGTGGGTGGAGGATGCTCCAGGGCATGCCTCGTGAGGCAGACCTACTGGGCCTGGGCAGGGACATTTGAAACCTTCCTTGATGCTAACAAGTTATCCTCAGAAGGGAACTTTGACCTGAGATCACTCCTCTGGGGAGCTCCTTAGTGGCCTGAATTTCTTCAGGTGAGAATGACCTCTGAGGGCCAGCCTGAAGTCAGGTGCACCTGAGGTCCCAGGAGAATTGCAGATTCTTTCCACCAACAGCAAGAGCTGTTGGGAGTGAGTTTGCTGGGCACAAGGGAGGAAATGTCCTCCATGCAGAGTGGTGGAAGCTGACATATGTTGGGTGCTATTCCATGTACCCCACATTTATTAGCTCATTTAACCTTCATACCAACCCCAGGTGCTATTGTTAAGCTCCCCCTGCTATAGATGGGGAAACCGAGGCAGAGTGGTCAAGGCACTCGCTCAGGAGGCAGAGCCAGGACCTGAGCCTGGGCAATTTGGCTCCAGAGACCACATTCCTAACCACTATGCAATACTGCCCTGTCCTGTGTTAAATCAGAGTGGGAAGCAGGAATCACAAGTCAGTGAGCTCTACACAGTCAACAACACTGCGTACACACACACACACACACACACACACACACACACACACACACACACACACACGGGTGGTTGGCTGGAACACTGGGGCAAATCCACGAATGTTTCACACAATTCTATCTTCAGATTCTCGGCAGTTCCTGGAGTGAGCGTCCAGAATTAAGCAGCTTAACAAGCCCTTCAGTACCTGCCTAGTCCCACATGCTATTCTAAATGCTTCTTCGGTGCTGACAATGGAAACCTGCAGACAGGAGTGGCCAGGCTGTGCAGGAGGCGCAGCAGCTCTCCCACCATGCTCAGAATTCTACTGGTGGAGGCTGGGTGATCACTTCCCAGCTGTGCACAGCACCTTGGAGAAGCCTGACACCTGTCTCTTTCTGAGGAGACACAGCCCACATCTTATGTCTCCTGAGCATGTGGTGGCAGGGTCAGGACTGAGCGTCCCCTGCATCCACTCCCATGCTCAGACCCAGTTGGAGCTGACTTCAAGGCTCTTCAAGGCCACCTGCCCAGACCCAGGGGCCATCTTCCCACAGGACTCTCAGAAAACTCAGGGCTGTTCGCCCAGTAGCTGTAACTTCTTGGGGGTGAGGGTACACAGATGCGTGTCAGGAAGAAGCTACAACCCTCACTGTGTGAGAAGGATCTGAAACCAGAGTTCGACTAAGGGTTTGTCAGGAGCGGCTTACTCTGGTCAGTGATGGCTCTGGCCCCACAAACACGGGAGCTCTGAGCAGTCACTTCCTCCCCTAGATGGTGGCAGGTGAAGTCATCTCATAAACCACTCACTCTCTAGGGACTTGGGCTGTAAATCGCTCCATGGGGGCGGAAACAACCCATAAAGCCTGGAGCTGCCCTCAGGAGCTTATGGCTGGGATGGGATAACCCGCAGAGTGGTCCCCCATGTGCTCTTGTCCCTGGAATCCCTCTGGCCAGCCCGCTAGACGGTCGTCTCAGAGGGAGATGCCTGCTTTCCTCACTGCTGGTGCCAGAGCCTAAAACTCGGACACAGAGCAGGTCTCGCTAGTGTCTGTTGAGTGATGAAGGAGCCTGCTGTCCCAACTACTGTGCACTGGGAGGTGGCCTCAGGGAAGGGGGCGGCTGTGGCAGAAAAGCAAGAACTCCTACCTGGACAGGTTTCATGTGCATACAAAGAGGAGACAGACAAACGCTCTCTTAACTGCTTCGGAAGACTGGCAGGGTCTACCATAGGGAAAAGGACATAAGGCAGGCCGGGGTGTGGCCAGGCTGGGTGTGGGGCCCATACAAAGCATGCACTGGCTCAGGGCCTTCTCCAGGTGTCTCTCCTTCCACCACTGATGCTCCAGGCCCCCGGTTCCCACTACGCCCACTGACATTTTTCATTATGGAGTTAACAACTGTCAAGCCAACGCATTCCTTTGAAAAACACTACTGGAAAGGCCCTGCTTTGGAGAAATTAGTCCCTGGCCTTGTCTGTTTGCCCCTTAGATTTTGACCAATTTCTGGAAAGGAATAATTGGGTTCAATGTCTCTTCTTTAGCATAGGAAAAGCTATGAGCTGTGAGCTGATAAAGCTGAGTACGACCGCCTCTATAACAAAGAACACTATAGCTCATTGTAGAAAAATCTGTCATGGAAGTCCAGTGGCTTTTAAATATCTTGGAGAATGACCCACAATGAAAAATAGATTTACAGTAGATACCAGTATATGTCCATGCACACACACGCACTCACATACATGTGTGCATGCAAATAGAAAGAACATTTTTACAAGATGGTATACATCCTTACTCTATGTGATGTACTCTGATATTTTCCAATCTGTTTTATGCTATGTAATTGCTTGAAGTGTTGGTTCCAACTCATCAAATTAGTTTTATGACTCACTTGTAGGTCACAAAGAGCAGCTGGGCTCTAGGCTGAATTTCTAGTCAATCCTGTGACTTCTGTTATTTCTCTTTTCCTCATCTTTGTTCTCTAAGTGCCTGAAATTACACTATTGCTGCAGGTGAGATGACATCACCGCCATCACAGTCAAAACAAATCTCTCTCTTTATAAAGATACAAATGTCTGGAGGAGCTAATTGATTTGCCTAAGTGATAACACATGCCCTGTTTATTAAATAAAATTTTCCAACAGAAAGGATTTTTCAGATTCACTGATATAAATGTGTCATAGGATACAGGACAGTTGAATCGTTTCCATAAACTTGGTTATATGCAGCTCATGACCCAGCTCCACAGTTAACAGCAGGCTCCCAAAACCTGGTTAGCCTGGTCGTTCCCACAGGAAGCAGATCATCAGACCAACAAAAATTCCAAGGAAATGCATGTTCTTCCTTGGAGGACTGAGACAGTCTCCTAAGTCGCCCACTCTGTCCCCACTCCAGCTGTCCCTCACAGGCAGCAGAGGAATTCCACGACAGCACAGTCTTCCCAGCTCCATCGCGGCAGCCGGTCTTATCAGCTCTCAGGCTGACCCCTGGGAGTCCTGCAGGATTCCTCTCTCCCTTCCACACGCCACTTCCCACCCACCAGCAAATCCTGTCAGCTCAACCTGCAAGACATCGCTCGCATCGGACCCCCTCTCACCTCCACTGTGACCGCCTGGCTCAGGCCACCATCCCCTCTGCCTGGCCTCCCCCTGGTCTCCCTCCTCCAGTCCTCACCCCTACAGTCCCTTCTCCACATGCAGCCAATGGAATCCCATGAGAACCTGAGTCAGATTCTGTCCCTCTTTTGGTCAAGACCCTCCCATGGCTTCTAATTCAGAACATAAACTCAGGTGCTTACAAGGAACCACCACTCCTCATGACCGTGCACCCTGTCACCTCCCTGCCCCACCTGCTATCCCTCCCCCCGCCCCACGAGCTCCATCCACCTGCCCCACTGCTGTTCCTGGTGTCCCCCAGCCTGCCTCAGTGCCTCAGCCCCCGCTGTCCCCTCTCCCTGGAATGCCCTTCCACCTGACATCTGCATGGCTCGCCTCCACAGCTCTCTACTCAAACGTCACCTTCTCAGCGAGGTCTTCCCTGTGAAACTCTCTTTCTGCTTTGTCTGCGTAGCACTTATTACCCTCTCACTGAGGTGTTTTGTGTATAAAAGTGTATCTCCCTCCACCACAACGTGAGATCCACGAAGGCAAGCGTTCGTCACTGCTTTGCTCCCACCTCATCCCCGGTGCCAAAGAAATATCTGAAAAAACACCCAGGCTCCCTCCTCTTTCCCCTCCCACCCCTCACCTTCCTCCTGACCTCTGCCCAGCACACCCACTGGTTTCTGTCACTGTTGAGTTACAGATAAATATTTCACCGGGACAGCAAGGCCTGGGTGGTCTGGCCTCATCCCCACTGATTTCAGCCTCACTCTCTCTTCTGCACCCACATAGGCTCCCTCCAGTCCCTCATATCCACCCTGCTCCCTCCTGCCACAGGGCCTTTGCACCTGCTGTCCTCACTTACTGGAGCCCTTTCCTCGCCCTTGCGCACCTCCATTTTCCCTGTCTTTGCTTAGCAAACTCCTATGCACCCTTCAGATCTCATCTCAGGTGAGCCATCCTTTACCACTGTGTGTAGGGAGCTGGACATCAGGGGCTGGACAATGAGAAGGACACAGTGAGAGAGAGGCACAGGGTCAGTGTGACAAGGAGTGTCCTAACCCAGCCTCGTGTAGGGTACATGGTGGTGGGGAAGAAGAGGCGACCACCAGGAGAGGTGCCCCTTAGTAAGTCTCATGTAGGGAGGGGCAAGGCAAAAAAAAAAAGGAAGTGCTAATAATCACCAGGTGTGGGGCAAGTCAGAGAGCCAGCAGGCAGTTTTGTAGCAGCACCCTGGGAAAAATCGATCTTAGGCAGGGATGGATCGCAGCTGGAATGCACCAGGACAGTACAAAATGTAGTCGATCCTCAGTATTCACAGATTCCATAGCTGCTAATTCACCTACTTGCTAAAATGTACTTGTAACCCCAAGTCCATACCTGCAGGGCTTTTGCAGTCATGTGCAGACACAGGCAGAGCAGGGAAAACTCTGAGCTTCCCGAGTGCATGTTCCTGGCTGAGGCTGAAGCAGGCGACACCTGCCTTGTTTTGGCTCTGACTATAAACGAGTGTCCTTTTCGTGATATGTTTGGTGCCATGTTTTCCACATTTTTGTGCTTTTTTGAGTGTTTTTTTTACATTAAAATGGATCCCAAAGGTAGTGTTGAAGAGCTGCCTGGAGTTCCTAAGTACAGGAAGGCTGGAATGTGCCTTAGATGGGCTTTTTAAGGCATGAGTTATAGTGCTGTCGGCTGTAAGTTCAATGTTAACGGATCAATAATATGTATTAAGTGAAGTGTCTTTAAACAGAAACACCCATAAAACAAGGTTATGTGTTGATTGGTTGATGAAGACATTGTGGCCACAAGCTCACGGGGACCTAACCCTGTATTTCCTCTAGGAGCAATGCTTCAGTGTTTGTTAATTCTGTGTATGCAGTGACTTTATAGAACAAAACTACCATGAATAACAAGAATAGATTGTACTTCATTGGAGTACTGCACAGCCGGGATATTTGTCCAAGAATTGCTGGTTGTCAGTGGGGCTGGGGCAGACTCTCCTGTCAGGGCTGTGGGGGAAGGTGGGACCCCGGTGCCTCCATGGCTGTGATGGGTGGGTAGCATGGCCATCTGTCCTTGTCTGTAACAAGTGCTTGGTGCCAGGGACCTACTGATCATTAATTTAATCAAGAGGTGGTTGGAAGAGGTGGATGTGGCTCCCTCTATCCATCATGGTTCACATGGGAGCATCATTTAGCTAGTGACAGCTGTGCCAAACAACATGATGTCACCAATGTCTAAAAACTAACAGATGACTTAGAAATTAGTTATGTAATTTGATAAGTGATTTGTGCTACAGCTTACATCTCTGTCAATTAAAAAGTATTTTTATCAGAGTTTAGTTTACTTAGAAAATGAAACCAAATATATTTTAAAATGTATTTTGCTATAAGAGGGGACTTCAAAAAGTTCATGGAAAACTAGAGTTAAAAAATAAAAAAATATATAAGCTATTTTTTATATATATTATAAAGTATAACTCCATCAAGTTCAAGACACTTTTGCAAGTGATGATACCAGCCATTTAGTCCATCCCTAAAGAACTGAAGGCCCTTGGAATTTAGCCATGGCAATGCAGTCTTCTTTATATTAACTGAAAAAAGAATGGGTGCCCTTTAAAGATTTTTTTAAGATTAGGAAACAAAAATAATTCGGAATGAGCCAAAGCAAGACTGTAAGGTGGATGCCTAATTATTTCCCATTGAAATTCTTGCAAAATTGCGCTTGTCTGAAGCATGGAATGAGCAGAAGCTTTGTCGTGGTAGAGAAGGACTCTCTGGTGAAGGTTTCCCAAGTGTTCTTCTGCTAAACCTTTGGCTGACTGTCTTCATAGACTTTTATAATAAGCAGATGTTATCATTCTTTGGCCCTCCAGAAAGTCACCAAGAAAAATGCCTTGAGCATCCCCAAAACCTATCGCCATGACCATTGCTCTTGACTGGTCCACTTTTGCTTTGACTGGACCACTTCCATCTCTTGATTGTGCTTTGTCATCGGGTCCGCTGCCGCCCGACCCAAACAGCCCTAGAAAAAAATGCCTCGTTATCAGTCTTTCCCTAGGTGTCCCTTTTGGTGGGCGAGCAAATTGCCGAGATTCCTCTTTCCCTCCGGTCCCCTTGGAAGGACACGGGGGAAGAGAGCTGTGAAGAGAGGTGAGCACAGCTGCCGGCCCCAACCAGCCCATTAAAGGACACTCAGACGCAGCGGGGGTTCTGTCGAACAGGTCCGTTTATTATCACACAAGCACTTGCTTTTAAAGGCAAATGGGGAAGGGAGGTTTTTACATCCTCCAATCAGCTTAAAGGTTACGAGAGCATGCATCCTGTCTCAATGCTTAGCTATTGCAATCACGCAGTGTTCACAAGTGCGGAAGTGCATATTTGGCCAATAAGGGCTAAGGCAAGGTTCCCGCAGACACTCCCACCCTACTTCCTCCTGGGGCCATCTTAGGCTGCCACGTTAATATGCCCTTGTGGGCCCATAATGGCGCTGCTTGTAGTGTCACTTAAGGTGGCGTTAGTTTTTAAGGCCCGACACTTTGTCTTCAGGATTGTACTGGTAAAGCCATGTTTCATCACCTGTTAACGATTCAAAGAATGTCTTCAGGATCATGATCCCACTCGTTGAATGCTTCTGATGGAAGCTCTGCTCTTGTCTGCAACTGAACTGGGTGTAACAGTTTTGGAACCCACGCAGCAGAAAGTTTGCACAGCTTTTACATTTCAGAGTTGTGTAAGCTGAACTACTTGAGATGTCTGTGGTGCTGGCTATTGTTTCTGCTGTTACTCATTGGTCCTGTTCAACTACAGCAGGAACAAGATTAATTTTTTTCCTCCCAAGTTGATGTAGATGGTCTGCTGCTGCAGGCTTCATCTTCAACATTGTCTTGTTCCTTCTTAAAACAAGTTATCCATTTGCAAACTGCTGATTTTGAGGGGGCATTGTCCTCATAAACATTGCATAAAGCATCAGTGATTTTACCATTTTTGCACCCAAGCTTCACCATAAAATTTGATGTTTGTTCTTGCTTTGCTTTTTAGCAGAAATCATGTTGCTCTGATAGGGGCTCTTTTAAAACTGATGTCATATCCTTCTTAGTGCCTCAAACTCGATCTTGTTCAGACATGTTATAACAAGTTAGTATTACAGTGCAAAAAAATTTTGAAATCTGTGCATAGCTTTTTTATAATATGCATTTTCCATGAACTTTTTGAAGACTCCTCATATTGGTTACTAAGTATTTTGATTATAACCACTAAGACCCAGACTTACTCTTCTCAGCTCCAGGACCTGGACGGAGGGTTTGGCCAGGTGGCATGGAGGGGGATCTTAGGCAGGGATCACAGAGCACGGGCTTGGCAGATGAAAGAGCTGGGGTTTGGAGGAGAAAACAGTAAGATTCTGGAACAGGCCAGGGATTGAGGCAGCGGCATGTTAGAAAAGCTCCTTGTGACTGCTCAGTGGAGGGAATGGCTGGTACTGTAGGGAAAGCTGACCAGGAAGTAGCCAGAATCCAAGTTTATACTCTTATATTCCAAATAACCCATGCAGCACAGCAGGGTGGTCGAGTGTAGCTTCTGCCCAAGTTCAAGTCCCAACTCTGCCTCTCGCTAGCTGTATCTCTGAGGAACGTATTTTACCACTCTGTGTCTCAGGCTTCAGTAAAATCAGAACAAGTACCTGCCTTTTAGGGTTAGTCTGAGAAATAGAGCCGGCACTCGGTGAGTCCTTGAGAGCTCGGGGGTTACATTGTCATTGTTAGCAAAACCCACCAGCTCTACCTCCAAAACAGATGGAGAATACGGCCACTCTCACCTCCCTCACTGCTACCCTTTGGTCCAAGCCACTGTCATCTCCTGTTTGGACCATTGCAGTAGACTCCTGCCTGGTCTCCCTTCTCCAGCCTTTGCCCCACACCCCCAACTTTGTTCTCAGATGGATAATCCTGTTCAAATATAAACCAGACCATGTTCTCTCTCAGATATATTCACAGTGCATAAACAGTTGTACAGTATTTCTGTGGTACTAAAATCTCTTGGGGACGGGGCAAGTAAGAAAAAAATGTCTAAGCAGATTCTTTGGGGGTGATGATGAAATAAAGGCTGAGAAACACCGAACTGAAGGAAAATCAGTTGAACCTACAACCTTTACTGCCACAGATTGCCAAGGCGTTGGTAGGACCGTGGAAGACAAGTCAAGATATGTAAAAGCATGTAAAATAGTCACAGTCATTTTTCCTGGTGTTTAAAAGCATCTAACCAAATGCCTCATTGCTTTGGGGAACCTTTTTTTTTTCTGCCAAGGGACAGACGTACAAAGGATGATATTAACATTTTTCTGAAGCCTCTAATTTTCTCATTTATCATTTGTCAGAGCCTGGGGCCTTCCACCACACAAGGAGTGTTTGCAAACATCTAATGATCCCTTTTACCAAACACACGTGACAGTCTTTGCCTGGAAATTTGTTAATGTTGCTGAGGCTGCTAATTTAATGCATTAATGTCACACTGTGCCATTGCATGCAGGGTCTCAGGCTTCTTATGTCCTTGTGAGCTCTGCGGCTCTTGGGGTAGGTGTCCCCCAAACTTCTCTAGGATGAGGGGAACAATGGCCAGTTCAGTGAGAAGAGGGGCAGAGCCACGGGGACGCTGTGTCCACTCTGATGCGTTGTGGGTGAACGTGGGTTTCAGGAGCAGTGGCCAGGGTTTCTAGGACTCTGTCCATGCCGAGGTCACAGGCCTGACCCAGCCTTGCTGGACTCCCATTTGGGGAACTTGCAGGAGAAGCCAAGCATCCAGGAGGGCTTCCCCAGGATGTGCTGTGAATCCATCGTCCTCCCCTCTCCCCAGTGCTCCTCCGTCCTTCACACCTGCCCACCCAGCTGCTGCCAAACACCAGCGTCATCAGAAAAACTCAATTCGGCCTCAGGTCAGTGATTCCCAGACTCAGTTGACCCTGCAGAGAGCATTTGGGTCCTGTTGAGTCCCTGGATCTTGTGACAAAGGGACATAGAGAAAAGCAAAGTTCTCTTTGGACCCTACATCTTCAACCAGCTTAGGCACGGCACACTGAAAAGCTGCTGGATTTCACTCACAGAATCTCAGAAAATGAGAAATAATCTTAAGCACTTATGGGTCTGGGGCTCTTTGAGAGAGACTGAGAACGTCTTGAAGTTAGGGGTCCACAGGATGGAAGAGGATTGGGGGACTTTCCTCTCTACAGTAGAATCCATGACTGTTCATTGATACGCTTGAGAAGTTTACTCTTCATGGAGTGAAAAAGCGAAGACCTGTTCACTTTGTACAAACTGGGTCCCAACAGAGCTCATGACGTCCCTGCCTCACTGAGGGCCCCGCTCAGGGCACGGGCTGGGCGAGGGCCCGGCTGCCTCGGAGACAGTTTACAGCTGCCGAGGAGGAGGACAGGAGAGTACGAGGGGAAAACACTCAACAAATGCCTGCGCCTTAAAAACCAATTTAAAAATGCCCACGTCAGCGTTTTCCAGCTTTTTCCCCAGTGTGTGGGGAGGCCTGCCTTGGCCCTGCCCCTGCGTTGGCAATGGTCACATTCCCTGGACTGTTCCAGACCCTGCGTAGGGTATTTGCTCGACTGTTTTTAGCACACTGACCGATCAGCGGGTCAGTCACCTGTGAGTGGCTTCCCTCAGGTGGTGATCTGGCCACTGAGCAAGCTGGCTCTTGGCCAAATGACCTGCAGCGGCAGAGAGAGGGCACATGCGGGGTCCGGGCAGCAGCAGTGACTGGCTTGTTCTCTGCGGAGTGGCAATAATTGCTGTCACTGTCCATCTCCTTGGCCCGAGGGACCCTGGCTGGGCTGTGGATTTGGCTCACTTCCTTCCCTCTTTAAGCTCAGGTGGGCTGTCCCTGTGCTTCCAGAATGAGCATCACAGCATCATCACGGCTCATGCTGTGGCTCTCCTGTGCCGATGGTCCTCCTGCCTTGTCTCATTGGCTTCTGACGAGCCCACGTGGTGGCATAATCACTATTCCCACTTTACAGATGAGGAAGCCCAAGCCTGGGACCTTGCAGAGGTGATGCAGTTGGCTGGACACAAAACACACTTGGCATATACAGATTTGAAGACTGATGTGAGAATTTCAAATCTCAGCCAAAGCAAAGGTCCAAACTACTGCTTCTTAGGAACATTCCCGTCACTCCCCAGAAAGCATACGACAAAGTTGGTGAAGATACTTCTGTCCCCTTAAACTTGGGGGACAAGAGGTCTGGCTTAATTAAAAGTGGATATTTCCTCTTTCCCACTGGTTGTGATGCCCACGCTGCCACATCCCCACCTGCGCCGGGCTCCCTGTGGATGTGCTGGAATCCCACAGGGATTCAGATTGCTCGGAGCACCCCACCCCACTCCAGAGGCCGTGGATGCTCAGAAACGACCCCTGCCCCAATGGGTCATTTGCAGACATTTGCAGTGGGTGTTTGTGGACCCCAAGGCCAGGGCAGTCCTGAGTCAGGCCCTGCAGGACCATCAGACCCTTTGTGCAACGCTGCTGGGGAAGGGCAGGGAAGTGACCAGGGGCTAACCACGGGGTCTGTGCCAGCACGGGGAGCACATTCAGTAAGTGACCGTGGGAGGTCAGGTCATAGCCCAGCAGAGCAGGCACTGAGCTAAGTGTCCATGTGATAAGACGACAAAGCAACCACTGTGGGAGCAGAGTCCGTCTCGAATCAGAGGTCGAGTCCAGGGTCTGGGCAGCTGGGCATCGGCAAGGGCTTCAGGCTGTGGCCCCCACACAGTGGAGGGGGTGGCTGAGGAGGGTCGCCAGTGTTTGCTGGACTGCTGGTCGCTCACCTTAGTGGAATCATGGGTTTGATGAAAGTTGAGATCTTCTTCCTAATGGACATTAAAGTGAATAAATAGCTATTAATATAAAAATATACTCCCCATATTTATTTGCATGTACATTCACAGATTGTGCAGAGACCAAAAACACCAGTGGCTTAATGGGACAGAGGTTTGTTCCTCTCCTGGTGACAGTCTCCATGCAGGAGCAGGAGCTGGGGGGCAGCTCCATGGGCATGAAGCAGCCTCCTCCTGTCCTGTGCTCTGTCGTCTTAGGAGGCTGTGCCCAAGGATGTGCATGTCCGATCACAGTCAGCAGGAGGCAAGGGGAGAAGGGACAATGGGCACATGCATCCATTGAAGGTCTCCTGGGAAGGTGCACACCAGCTGCAAGGCAGGTGGGGAGTTCAGTGTGAGTGTGGGCAGCTGTATGCCCAGCTAAAAATTGGGATTTCTAGTATTACATGAAGAGGATGATGGATGTCAAGGGACCACCAGCAGCCTCTGCTCCTTCATGTGCTTCTAAAAGTCATCTACTCTCCTACCAGGGCACACCACGTTTTGTGAAAATTAGCTGATTAGGAGACCCCCTTTCTGACTCTGCTGTGGGGTGGGGGCGGGGGCTTAGGGATGAGCAATTCCACAAGTCCTGGCTACAGGACCCCACTCATCTTGGAGAGCACCGGAGGCTGTGACAGTTTCCACCAGCACTGATGCAAACCTGCACACCCCTCCTGGTGCCTACTCTGAGCCGGGCATGTGCTCATTTTGCCGCCGTTATGTGACATGGGACAAGGTAGGTGATGCCCAGAATCCCGAGCTACTCCACAAGGAGACTCGAACTCACAGGGACAGAAAGAGAGGTCAGAATAATTTGATCTGACCTCTTTGTTCTGGAGATTGGTCATCTGGTGTCAGAAGCTGGGGAGGGATTTGTTCAAGGTCACGGTGCTGTAAGCGATGGAGCCAAGAGCCACCCAGGTCCCTGGGCTCTTCCCAGTGAACCCAGCATGCCCTCCCTGTCCTGAGTGTTCAAGTCCCTTTTTAAAAAAATTAAAATGATACATGGTCACCAAATCTGTTCCCTGCCCACCTCTTCCCAGTGACACTCACAATGAATCCTTTAGCTGTTTCTGCAAGTTTCTTCCAAATCTTGTAAGAGTGAGTGATTCACGAGCTTTCAAGTTGCTTCATTATCTCCCCAATGTCTGCTGCCCTAGAGGAAGGGCTGACTCTCCACCTGTCCCTTTATCTCTTAGCACTGCCATGGGTAAGGCACTATTTTTAATGACATCACAGCCAGCATCTATGTCATGTGGCCCAAGTAGATGTTATTTACGGCAGAGCCAAGTATTTTTACGTGGTTGCATTTTCTTTATTATACAGTTTTCGTTTTCCCTTGAATTAATGATTTCCTTGTTCTTTTTATTTATTTATTTATTTTTTTCCTTTTTGTCTTTTTTCATGTCCGGCAACGGATTGCAACCCTCAGTGTCGCGCCTGTACTGGACCAGGACCGGCAACGGGATCGCAACCCTCAGTGCTGCGCCCGCACCTCGCTCAGCCAGTGAGCGGGAACCGGTCTGTATGTGGGATCTGAACCCTCAGCGGGAGCGCCGCCGCCCGCGCACTGTAGCAGTGCGCCACTGGGCCGGCCCTCCTTGTTCTTTTTAATTGCAAAATTTGCTTACAGATACTTAGTTCATTCCAAATCCTCCATCATTTCATCCACTCCCATATTTTTTCAAGCTGTTGTGAACACAGCCCTTGTAAGAAGTATGTGTTACAAGTCCTGGTGCACACACATAATATATGAAACTAAAATATCGTGAAACAATATTCACCTTCAACTAAGTGATGCCCTTTGATATTTTCCCCTCGATTCTGTTGTGTCACGTTTTAAAAATGCTGCTCACGATGCACTGAATTGAATTCGGGCCCCGCTAAGGGAGGCCGAACCTGCAGTTTGGGAGGCTCCGGGCTGGTCCGGCCGGGCCCTGCTTTCCCGGGGCCTCCCCGGCAGCCTCCGCCCCAGCTCCTCTGCGTGCCAGGTGCGCTCTCGTGTGACCGACCAGCTGTCATTGGAACCTTCTCTTTGCTCCTCTCCTGAGACGATGAGCTTTGTGATGGATCCCATGTCTTGTGTCTTCACACGTTTTCTACTTTCCCAAATTACTTCTTTTTAATTTTGGAAAACGTTTTTGGTGATTCTCCAGCCTATTTTATTTTTTTAACCATTTCTCTAGTAACAGAAAAATAAAAGTGGGAAGAAAAATTACAGTAGGAAGGAAGCAGGGAGCAAATAGGACAGCTGATTTATGCGTGGATTTGGTTCTGCACGAGGCCAGCAATATGCGAATGAAAGGCCAGGCGTCCAGCTACGTGCATCCCTGGCGACATCCAGAAGACAGAATGAGATGTTCACTGTGGCTCTAACTGGAGCTTCTCACTGTGGGTTCTATGGACATATTGGGCAGGGTAAGTCTGCTGTGAGGACTTTCCTCCTGGACCTCTACCTGCCAGATGTCAGTAACATTCCCCTCTCCTAGTTCTGACCAGAATGTTCCAAGACGTTGTTGCCAAATGTCCTCTGGGCCAAAGTTGCCCTGCCCAGGAACCGCTGCTCTAAAGGTTTGGACCCAGCCTGTGCCTGCGATTCCGTGCAGCGTCGCGGCCCACGCGTCAGGTGGAGCTCACATTCATCAAGGGCGTCCTCAGGTGGCCACATTGGACAGTCATGATGTGACACCTGTAACTTACCATCGTGGTTATGTGGGATGAAATGTGGAACCAGGCACATCAGTGGCCCAGGACCTGCTCCAGGTCAGTTCTCCACAGACTCAGCATCACCCAAGGACGGTCCTTTGCCTCCTCTGAGTCACTAAAGACATTGATGTCCCAGAATGGACTCTGTCTCCACTGAGTAGACTCAATACTCAATAGCAGATTATAATAAAAGTTATCCGTCACTTAGAAATTGCTATTAAAATGGGCCATTTACTGCCTCTTGGGGACATACTGGTGTTTCTCTTTCTGCATTAATATCTGAGACACTGTCTCTGGGAAACGGAGATCACAGATGCTTTTGAGACACATAATTGGCCACGATGTGTCACTGGACTGAAAGGCCACGATGTGTCACTGAACTGAAACGAAAGTCACAACAATGGGTCTGAAATTTATTCAGGAATTCGTTCCAAGATGGCAAGAGCAATTTCCAGTAATGCTGTGACTGCGTGCAGTGTCGCGGCCAGTTGATCACGCGTCAGGTGGAGCTCACATTCATCAAGGGCGTCCTCAGATGGCCACACTGGAGATTCATGGTGTGACACCTGTAACTTAACATCATGGTTATGTGGGGACGAAATGTGGAACCAGGCACATCAGTGGCCCAGGGCCTGCTCCAGGTCAGTTCTCCACAGACTCAACATCATCCTTTGCCCCCTCTGAGTCACTAAAGACATTGATGTCCCAGAATGGACTCTGTCTCCACTGAGTAGACTCAATACTCAATAGCAGATTATGATAAAAGTTATCTGTCACTTAGAAATTGCTATTAAAATGGGCCATTTACTGCCTCTTGGGGACATACTGGTGTTTCTCTTTCTGCATTAATATCTGAGACGCTGTCTCTGGGAAACGGAGATCACAGATGCTTTTGAGACACATAATTGGCCACGATGTGTCACTGAACTGAAACCAAAGTCACAACAATGGGTCTGAAATTTATTCAGGAATTCGTTCCAAGATGGCAAGAGCACTTTCCAGCAATGCTGTGACTGCCCTTCGGGCTTAGAGCAGACCTGTCCCGGCTAACAGCGCCCTGAGCGGTGGGAAGCACAGGCCACAGACCCACCCCTCTTCCATCCGGTGCAGCCACCTCTCCTGTGGAACAGCGGCCAGAAGGGCCAAGGCACTCACTGGAATGACTGAAATTTTAACATCACAAAGCCAGTGGAAGGTGGATTTTGGTGATCAGCAGAAATGAGATAAAACAGGCTGCAAAGCTGGCCAGCCGGGGCGTGAGAATATCTGTCTGTTGTTCTCCTCCCGAGAACTGTCTCTTAGCTCACTTCAAACACGGTTCCCACACGTCACTGTTGATCCTGGAAGTGGTTCCCTTGGGAGCCACTGACCTTGGCTGGGCCCACTTTTGAGACCCTCCTGTGTCACGATCCCGCTGTCCCTTGTCATAAATCCTGACTCCCTGCGTCTCGCTTGAGACTGTGCAGGAAGGAACCGTGAGCTGAGACCAAATCTGGGGGCTGTCCTGTTGTTACCATTCATCGGATTGTCAGTCTGTCTTCACAGTTTCCTTCTGGAGAGTAATTCGATGGCCCTCTTAGAATTTTGATCATCTCAGCGTCATGTTCCTAGAGGAAGGCGTCCACAGACGAGGTGCCCACTGTGCCGGTCTTGTAACCAAATCCACGTGTTCCTGCGATGAGTGTGGGCCAAACACTTGCCCTGCAAGCAAAGTATGTGCTCGCTCCTTTTCCCAAGTGGGTGGAGCTGTGCATGGGGTCCAGGGTAGATGTCGCCTCCTCACCTGTCCTTTCACTCTCGAGGTCTGCACTCACGGGGACACAAGCCGCTTCAAGCCCTCGCACTCACATCTGGTCAGCAAGGTTTTGTGTTGGGGATGGATTCCACACGCTGAGCTGGAGGAGGCAAGCGGGGAGCTGGCTGGGAGAATGCCAAGGCCAGATGGTGTCTGGATGTCACCTGGGGTTGGAGGAGGTGACTGTCCTCCTTTGCAGCTGCCCAGGGCTCAGGAGCAAGCCTTTGGCCCTTGTCCTTGTATGGGATCAATTTACATGGCGTTTACTGTGTGTCTGTGCTTGCTACACGTGGAATGGTGGGTTCTGGGAACCGAGGGTTTTCATGGGAACAATCTTGGCTGGGGAGACAGAAAACCGGTGGAGCCTGGAGCCCAGCACATGGGGCTGGGAGAGGCTTCCAGGATCGGGGAAAGAGCCGCTGGCCCCTGGCCACACTCTCTGCAGAGTCGCTGGGCATGGGGTCTGCAGGCCCCTGGTGGCAGGAGCAGAGCAAGGAGGGGCTGTGGCAAAGCTGCAGAACTGACCCTCCTGTTCGCTCTCTGAGGCCCTGCAGGCGGGAGACTCTTAAATAACCACCCGCAGGCTGAGAGAGGAAAGTGCTCAGTGAAGAAGGAAAAACCCTCAGTAAATCTGCCTGTGACCTCGGTCCTCGGAGGGCAGAAACACATCCCCGCCTTGAGGTAAGTGGGACCAGGTCCTGGCCAGGGCCCATGTCTGCCCTTCACTGAACAGGGTGACCTGAGAGACCAGGGAGTGAGGGGACGTCAGGGAGCTGCAGGGACATCCCCTGGCCTGACTGGTCCAGCTACCTCATCAGCATATGGGGCAGATGAAGCTCAGGGAGGCAAAGTTGCTTTTTTAGGACCCCCCCCCCACCCCCGGTGATGAGACCTGTGGCAGCCTCTGACGCCTAAGTCAGTGCTCGCTGTGCTGGATGGTCATCGTCATCATGTGTCAGGCCTGCAGTGAGCACTTTAGAAATGTCAGCCGGTTTAATCCCGACCACCACCAGCATGCGAGGCTGGGGTTATACCCATTCTACAGGTGGGGAACAGGCTCAGAGAGGCCGGTGGGGCCTCTTCTATGCGCTGCCCGGATAGAATATTGTACCCTGCGACAGTTAGTTTCTTCTCACATTAAAAGAAAATAAAATGTTAATTACTGGGGGAATGATTATCTCATCAGACATTCAAGGGAATTTCTACAACTCGGAGCATTAACAGTAGCACTAATGGTTAATACTGGTCTCTGTGCACGCTGTGCCCTGCCCCCTCTAAGCACTGTTCTGGCATTCACTTGTTTAAACTTCATCACGAACTTCTAGGACATGATTTGATGTGATGTTATTGCCCCTGTTTTAAGAATGTGGAAACATCAGCAGGGACAAAAGAAATAACTTGCTCCAAAACTCTGGACCCATGAATCTGTTTCTTTGGAAATATACCTGGGATGGGGATTTTAAAACCTATGGGAGGTTGTATTATTGAGCATCATTGCTCCCAACTCTCCTCCCTTCCCTAGATCTGTGCCCTTTGTCATGTGACTTTGCAGTTTCTGCCTCTAGATGTGGTGTCCCTTTCCTTGTCCTGCTGATACTGGGTTTGCTCATGTGGTCTGCTTTGGCCAATGGGCGTCAGCTGGTGTGATGTGGGCAGAGGTGACATGTGCTGGCCCAGCTGGCCTTGCCCCCTGTGATCCTGCCATGCATCATGCCTCTGCTTGTCACTGCTTGTATCTGCTTGTCACTGGCCTGAGGAAGACGAGAGGCATGTGGAACAGCAGACCTGCACCCAGCTCTCTGCGTGGAGCCAAGAGAAGCCAGGCCCGGCCCAGGTGTGGGGAACCCCAGCAGCCATGGACGTGAGACGAGAAACTAAAGGGCTTCGTTGTTTGCAACTGAGTTTGGGGTGGTGTGTCATACAGCATAATCATGACAGCAGCCAACTGCTACAAGCCCTGTGACCCAGCATGCTGCAGTGCTCGACAGCGGCCAGACCACTCAGCACCCCTTCTGCACCTTCTTCTCCCCAGCACCTCACCCTTTCCTCTGCCCCCAGAGCCCCTTCATGTCAGATGGTGGGTCCCTGCCCACCGTGTCACGTCCCCAGGTGTTCCCAAGGGACAGGCCTGGGCTCGCCTGGTCTGTGTGTAGTGGAGCCCCAGCACCGTGCTTGGCAGAGTGTGTGTGTGTTTTGTTCTTCTCTAATCAGACATTGAGGGCCCATCAAGACCCTCTAATACAGAGAAAAGCTGTTTGGATACCATTATGGCAGTTCATTTTCTTTATTTCCAACCTTTCTTAAACTAAACACTTGTCAAGCCTAGAGTTGGCCTCTTCCTGGTGACAAGAAAATAGCAGGGCTGGTCTGTGTCCTCTGTGGATCCGTCTGACAGTCTTGGTCACTCTGACATCTTCGCTGGAGAGAATTTAACTGTGTCCCCTCCTGACAACTGTTCTCATTGTGGAGCTTATTGCTGAATAGCCATAGCAGCAGCATCACTGTGCATCTTTAGGACAAGAGGAAGGGAGGACAAAGCTCTGTTCCAGCCCACGAGGAGCAGGAGAGGAGGCGCTGGAACTGCCACCTCCGAGAGCTGGGCGCTGGCTGGGCTGGGCTGCTGTGTTGTCTCACGGTTTGTGGCTCGAAACTCCCTCGGACTTGGGCGCTGTTATTCCCACTGGACCGAAGACTCAAGTGAAGCTCAGAGAGGTTGTGTAACTAGCCTGAAGTCACACAGCTACAGTTTCCATGTGGAAGAAACTTTCCACGATTTAACTGTAAGGGGTTTTAGGGAGCTTGTACGCTACTTTTGCATATAAGCGATCTCAGTGTCTGTTTGAGTGGATTTGGGAGTGTGAGGGAAAGGGGCTAAAGCCTTCCCAGGCCACTCTTGGTGACACCAGTGATAATAAATGGTCATCAGCACTCAAGTCAGGACCCAGAGGAGCGCAGGCCTGGGGATGCGGTGGGAGAAGCCGCATATCTCAGCTGTTCGGGGTCCTCATCCTTTTCAGTGGTTCTCAGCTCCTCCAGGCAGATGCTCACTCGCTCGCTCACTCAGGCCCTCACCTTCTCACCGCACACCCTGTGCCTGTGCCCAGGAAGGAAGACTGGGTGGCACCCGATTCCCAGGCTGGCTGCTCCACTCTGACCCTTTCCTGTCTCACTGTCTCCCCTCCAGACCCCACAACCACAAGGGCTACGCAGACCCACTTTGCTTCCAATGATGTCCCGTGTCCCGTGTTTGAAGCTGACCTTTGCTGACTTAAGCAGCACCGTTGTTTAACCAGACGTGAAGGCCTCTGCTAGAGAAGGAAAGCCTGAAGTCTGGGCAACTCCCCTGTTCAAGGCGGCCCATTTGGCTTCGTGTCACCCTATGCAAGGGTCTGGGGAGCGAGGACGGCCATTTGAGCAGGAGGAAGGAGAATTGTCAGGATCGGATGACGGCTCTGTGGGCGTTCATTCCTTCATACGTATTTTGAGAGCATCCTAAATGCTGCAGGGCCGTGTTCTGGACCCTTGTTCAATCAGAAGTTCAGTGATGAGGGATCTGAAAGTAAGCAGGAAAGAGAGGAAACAGGACTAACTGATGAGATCGAGAGAAACAGCAGGCACGGCGAGTGAGTAGAAGTGAGGGGAATATAAAGATGCTTGTGAAAGTTGTTGGCAACTTGCTCGTAAAAGCATCTGTGAAAATCATAGTGCTCCACAGCTACTGATGTCAGCAAAATCAGGCCACAGTTGGAATAGCTGTTAGAATAGTCTGCATTGTTCACGCACTGAGGCAGTGGGGCAATTAAATAGTCATGTTATCAGTGCCTTGTTTTAAATATAAATGTTAGGCTAGGGGGGAGTGAAGACTAGGATCAGGTTCAGGGAAGGCAGGGTTGTCTTCTCCCAGATCTGCAGCAGTTATGAAATGCTCTTCATTTTCGACTTGGAGCCAGAGGGTAGGAACCAGAATTGCTGGTGAACTTCTTGTCCCAGAGCAAGGGAGAGGCCCGAGAATGGAGCCCAAACCCATGATATCACAGCCAATAATGGACAGGGCGTGAGTCCTGAGAAGGTCACTTGACCCCTGGATCCACCCAAGCCTAAAACCCACACTACTCTGGAGTTCTCTCTAATGGAGCGATGCTTTTCCTTTTCACATTTTTTCCTAAAAACTGGGTCATATTGTCTTTCTGTTACTTGCAGTCAGAGTCCTGACTCATACTCCCCCAAACTTTCAGGAGTCATTGATTAAAAAATTGTCATGTACAGTTACAATGGCTTTTGGACCCAGGCTCCGTGACACGGGGTCTGGGGACTGTGAAGCCTTGTGGTCTTTCCTTCCAGAAGCAAGCACGTGGGGATGACAATGCATTTGGCCCCTTATTTGTAGAGCCAGGGCCAGAGCCAGTGGTTCTAAAAAAAAAAAAAAAAAAAGACACTGGTGAAAAATCATCTGTGGATAACTGCATAAAAGGGACAATTCAGAATTAGACCAAATGCTGGAACTTTTACATGACATAAAAATATATGAGCTGGTTTCTTAGAGCAAAGAGCCTTCGTGACATGTCAATTCTAGAACTGGAGGTGTACACTTTTCCACCGATCTTCTGTGTGCTACATGAAAATGGGAGACAGAATCGTCCCTGGCAAGGTGTGCTCCCCACCTAGAAAATTTGAGGAGGCCCCATGTCGCCTGCATCCACTCACAGCAGAGATGGAAGAACCAGAGGCCCATCCACGCCTCAGTGGAGCTCCTGTTCTTGGGGGACCTCAGAGTGACGTGGACCTGCTGTGGAGCAGACATTCTCTTATACTGAGCTAAAAAATAAGAGAGGGACACATGGAGATGCTCCATTAAAAAAAGAAAAAAAAAAAAACTAATTTGTATGTCCTTATTTAGTATTTCCCCTGGTTTTGTGGTTCCTTGTGCTGGAATGCCAGCTCCATTAGTAGACTGCCCTGTGGCCTGGGTCTGCGTTTGACAAAGGAGTGACATCACTGGGAATATATGTCTGCTGTCAGTGAAGGCCAGGAGCACAGATTCCGACTCATGTGTGCCTGATTGGGTTCAACAAAATTCTTCAGACCCACCTTCATTCTACTTCCTACAGCTTTCTCCCAGTTCTGTTTGCAGAACAGAACTGTAAACAGAACTGCAAACAGAACTGGGAGAAAGCTCTAGGACTGAGTTTCAAACTTAAGAGTTAGGCTTTCTCTCTTCCTGATTAGGAGCTGAAATTATAACAAGAGTGAGTCAAGATTCTTAATTAAGGATGTTCACAGAACTGTTACTTGCAACAGATAGAAAAAAAAAAGAAAGGGAGAAAAGAAAACAATCTTACTGTCCAGCAATAGAGGATTGTTTGCTAATTATTGTATATCTACCTGATGAAATATTTTATAGCTAATAAAATTTGTTTTTGAAGACTGCTTTATGGCCTAAAGAAATGTATGTAATGTAATGTGGAGTAAAAGCGAAGGCAGAATCTGAAGAGCATACATTCAAACTAAATCCTAATTTTATAAACCAAGTACACTTTTATATATGCACTAAGAATGCTGAAGTTTGATCTTATATTTTTCCCTATTTTTAGGAATATTTTATAAGCTTTCTATTACCTTTTAAATCAGAAATAAATGAACATTATTAAGAGTAAGAATATAACACAGGCATAGAACAGTCCTGAGGTGATGTGCCACTGTCTTTTCAGCTGGGACTTCTTTTTTTAGTCTCACAACTCTGTCTTCTTCCATGGCAAGCCCCCAGGGCAGGGACCCTGTCTCCTTTCTGTCTTGGTGGCGCCAGGAACATAATCAGGGCTCAATAAATAATTGATCATAGCAAAGACCCCAAAAGGAGTCCATTCACTTCCAGTGGCCTGCTAGCTCCTCAAGGCTTTCTCTTAAGTGCATTTCATTTGTTTTTAATTTTTCCCAACTTAAATGGATGAAAATGGAAGCCAGGAGAGAGCTGTTGACTTGCTGAGAGCCAGAAAAGAGAGAGGGACATGAAGGAACGCAGCCACTGCAGGGCTGCAGCATGGAGCCTGGACCTGTGGCACCTGCAGCGCCTGGAAGTTCATTTTTTGCCCGGCGGTGCTCCGAGAGATGTAAGAATCAAAAAGGAAAGAGGATGATGTATAAAAACTGTCAAAATCATTACTACAAAATGAGAAAGGAAGGCATAGAGAGTGGAGGGAAAGGTCTGCATCTCAGTCACTAACAGGTATTTATCAAGTGCCCGCCCCTGCCAGGAACCGCTCTGAGTGCCGGGACAGGGCAGGGAACAGAAACTATGTCCCCGCAAACATTAGGTTACTTTCTAATCTGGAGGATGAGCACTAGCCATTGAACCACCAATTGTAGGATGTGTTGGGAGGTGATAGTTGCTATAAAGGACAAGAGAGGTAAAGGGCAAGGTCATATAAGTGGTCAGGGAGGGCCTCTCTGAGGAGGTGACCAAGCCCGGGAAGAGCACCCCAAGCAGAGGGCACAGCAGGTGCAAAGGTCCTGGGGCTGGATAGGCCTCGATGATCCTTAGGGAGGAACAGCAAGGAGGCCAGTGTGGCTGGAGCAACATGAACAGGGGGGAGGTGAGAGGAGAGGAGGTCATAGGAAACAGGAGCCACCATGACAGCCACATGATGCAGGCCCTGCACCCGGGAGAAGTCTCTGAGTGAGGCAGAAAGAAGGTGACCTATGGCCTGTGGTCACTGTCCTGGGTGGGTGGCTCTAGTGGACAGCGGTGGTCCTCAGGGTGTGGTTCCAGCAGCAGCAGCAGCATCTCCTGTGTCCTTGTTGTCAGATCTCGGGTCAGCCGAGACCTACTGAATTGGAACCTCTGGGCTGGGCCTGCCACGGGAGTTTGACAAGCCCTCCAGGGGACTCCGACGCTCACTAGGGCTCAAGAAACACAGGCAGAGCTGGACCCCCAGCTCCAGTCTTCACTGAGGAGAGAGGACTTTGGGAGGAATTGCAGGAGGGGGCGGGGGTCACCATCAGGAGTGTCCCACGAAGATGGAAATGTGGGGGATGGGCATTTGTCCTGGAAATGTTCCCTAAGGGTTCGTTGGACAGGGAAGCGGTTCTCTGTGCTGGTGGTCACTGGAGACGCTGGGAACCCCGGGAGCATCCCGCAGCGATGACCCGAGGGGCGGGGGATAAACACCCACCTCCGCCTTGTGTGTTTGGGGTCCCCCGAGGTGTGGCCTCTACACACATCCCACGTTGCTCAGTGGGATTAAGTGGGATGGGGGTTCTAGAAAAGGGAACTGCGTGGCTAGAGGAGAAAGCGTGGCACATTGGTGGCCCTGCACAGATTTCCATCGGGCTGGAACCTACATCTGGAGAGAGGAGAAGGGACAACGCGAGCGCGATGGAGCAGTGGCCCGGGACGTGCGCGTCTCCCCAGGGCAGTCGGCAGAGTCTCCAGCGAAGGGATTAGGAAGCTGCTGCCCCTGGGCATTCGCTCCCCAGGGAGCCTCGGGGACGGACACTCGCCAGGAAGGAGGAGCCCCTCTCTGGCTCCATCAAGGGCACCGAGGACGAGGACGAGGACGGAGCCGCACAGAGACGCCTCCAGCGCTCTCCTGAGCCTGGGGCAGGAGGTGCTCACCATCCGTCCCACTTTACAGAGAAGCTGTGAGTGCAGCCCCCGGTGTTGGCACTGGACCTAATACCCCAGCGACCCTACGGAGCTACTCACCACCTGGACTGTAGCTGGCATCTCCTGCCAGCAAACAAACGTCCAGGGATAATGTTCAATGAAAGCTGCATCATCTGCTCCTCTTTCTTCTTTGACTTTCTCATTGTCCCCGTCTTGTCACAGCAGCTTCCCCTTGTCATGTGCTCGGCTCCATGTAGGATGCTCATGTGTGAGGCAGGGTGACACAGGAGACCTTGAGGCCCACGTGTCCCTGCCCGTAACTCCCCTTCTTCCTGGTGCAAGGAGGTCACCAGATGTGGCGACTCCTGTGGCAGGTCCTTTCACGGGGCAGAGGCAGGATCTACTTGAGAAAGACTTAGCTCATGGAGGTGGGGAGGAGGTGGGAGGGAGGGAGGGGAGGGGGAGGGGAG
>NW_007727155.1:88577-91680 GCF_000696425.1 Galeopterus variegatus | reverse complement strand
GAGACAGATACCCACACTTGCCAGGGGGAATCATGTGGATCCCATAGGTGCTGACTTGTGACCAGAGACGTGAACTCAGTTTCTTCTGTAAAATCAGGTCTAGCTGTGACTCTCAACATTAGAAATACCTGGGAAACTTATTCCTGATGCCCACGCTAGAATTCCAGATCCATTAAATCAGAACCTCGAGAATAAGACCCGGGCATTGATTGGTATCTTTAAAGCTTCTCAGGTGACTTCAATGTGCAGCCAAGATGGAGATCACTGACCGAAGCTGACCCTATTCATGAGAATTTCAAGACCCCAAATGCTTAGAGAAGGCAGGACCCTATGAAATCACCTGCCCAACTCCTGCTGTTTACAGAGAAGGATGCTGGTTTTCAGAGAGGTCAGGTTGTTCACCCAAGGACACAAAGCATGGATGGCAGAGCCATTTGTGATATTTTCCTCCACCTCTTGACCTCCCTAGATGACCAGCCTGAAGCTCTCAACTTCATGGGAGAGCTGGGTATGAGCTGGGCACATGGAGTCCCTGACTTTCAGGAAGGCATCCCAGCTTCATTGGGCACAGCGAGTCATCCTGTGGCAGGGACCCTGAGGCCCTCCTCAGAGAAAAAGCCCAGGATGCTCCAAATGCTCTCCAAGATGTAGAAAAGAAGGATGTGCCTGGAAACAAGAAATGATTAGGCAATAGATGACAATGTGGGTTTTAGTGCTTCTTTCCCAAAAAGGAAATAATCATGGCAAAATTGCTCTTCACTGACAGGACATCTGGGTTTTATAAACAGACCATAAAGAAGACCCAGAGTGGCCCAGATCAGCACCTGTCCCTGCCATCTGGCTCCACGTCCGTCCTTGTCATTCTCTCTCTCACCTGGGCTCACAGCACACAGAGGCATTCTTGCCTTTTGGAAGAAGGACCATCTTCTCCTCCCCACAGCCTGTCTCTTGGCTCCTCCCACAGGTGGAGGAGGGTGGATCTGATTGGCAGGAAGGTGAGACTGAACTGCATCCAGTGGGCAGGTTAATATGCAAATAGTTATGAGGGCAAGGATGCTTCTGGCAGCGGGTGACAGAGTATCCAGCTAAAAGTGGCTCATACCCTTGTTATACAAAGTGGGGTTTATGGGCCAGCAATATCAGCATCAAGAGTCTGTCAGAAATTCAGAATCTTAGACTTTACCTTAGACTTACTGAATAAGAATCTATATTTTTCATTAGAGCTTTAGGTGACTCACGTGTACATTGAAGTTTCAGAAGCACTGGCTTAAGTTAAAAAGGCATTTATCAGCTCACTTAACAATAAGCTCAGAGAAGGCGACTGCAGTTTGGTTTACTCATCAGCTCCAGGATGTCAAGCCTCTATCTCTGCATGTCTGAGATCCTCTGGGTCTTCACCTCAGGGTTTCCCGATGGCTGCCGGGGCTCAAGCATCATCAGCCCACGTCCAAAACAGAGGAAGGGAAGGAGAGTTGGGGGATTGTTGTCATGTGTGTCTTGGGAAACCTTTTCCAGAAGCTTATAGTAGGTGTCCTCTTAGACCTCATTGGCTAGAACAGGATGACACG
This sequence comes from Galeopterus variegatus, assembly GCF_000696425.1. Classification (NCBI taxonomy): domain Eukaryota; kingdom Metazoa; phylum Chordata; class Mammalia; order Dermoptera; family Cynocephalidae; genus Galeopterus; species Galeopterus variegatus. The sequence goes on along the minus strand of NW_007727155.1, from coordinate 90,112 downwards.
CCTACTCTTAGACCAATCACCAACAAAGGAAAATAGGATTACTGTGATTGGCCCCTAAACCAGTGACCAATCACGTTGCTCCCCTCAGGGCTGGGAAAGGGCCACCATCCCTCAGCATGTTGTGATCTAGCAGGGAGGTGAACAAAAGCAGGTTCCATTACCAAGAAGGAGGGAGAACGGCCGTCCAGTGTCTGCACGAACCTGGCTGCACCTGCGTGTCCTCTCTGTTTCTCTGTCTCGCTGCCATCAGTGCAGGGCACACCACGGTTCTCCACTCGGTGGCCTATTTGTCTGCTTGTCAGACCCAGCTCTGCCCACAGTCAGGTTCCAAGCACATGTGGGTGAAGTCTGAGGAGGGTCCAAGCCACAGGCTCCCACCCAACTTTGAGTGCAAGCAACAGAAACCAACTCCGTATTCCTTCATTCAATTTTTAAGAAATTTATTGGAAGGACATGGGGTAAGTCACAGAACTACAGGAAAATAAAATGTGGAGAGCCAGACTCAGGGGAGTTGGGGGCATCAGGGCAGCTCCTGGACTCTCCTGTGCCACCATCATGGTGAATCCACTCTGACCTTTTGTGCCCTTGTGTCACTCTGCTCACAGCTCAGATACCCGGAGTAGGACCAGATTGGCCTGTGTTGGTGACATGTTAACCCCTGGATGGGGGGAGGGTGTTGAAGTTTAAAAGTCCCTCCTTGACCACATGGACGGGGTGGGGAGTTCCTCAGTGGAATCCTGAGGACCTGTCATCAGAGGAAGACAGAATGAAGCCGGCAGAACAAAGCACACACTCCTCCACATGTCCTCACCTGCCTCGACTGCCCCTCCAGCTGAGCCCGTCCGCCCCCATCACACACTCCCTCCCCAACCTTGCTGAGCTGCGACCCTCTCCTGGGAGGCGTCCCTCTCCTGTCTGCTCCTCCGACTTTCATTGTCCTTCAAGATCTGATTTAAACCACCCTCTCCCACTCCAACAAGCACCAGCCATTGCTGCTGACATTTTGAGCTGGTTAATTACATGTTGTCTTGTGCACGGTGACATATTTTGTAGCATCTTGGGTCTCTCCCTAGTACATACCAGGAGCATTCTCCTCCAAGTGTAACAACCGAAAATGTCTCCAGACATTGGCCAATGTCTCCTAGGAGGGTTGCGCTGGTTGAGAGCCACTCCCTTTCACTTACTTACATTTTAGTACTAATTTAACTTTTCTTATCTGCTTATCACTTTCACAAACAGACTAACCAGCCAGGAGAGTGACCTCTGTGACCCCCAGCTCTGCGCGTAGTCACCTCCCACACTGTGCAGGGACGGCTCGGTGAAACGGGGGCACTGCCGGTCACACACTTGGACTTGCTGGCTTTGAAGCCTCTGCTAGACTGGGAGGCGCACAGCTTGGTACCGTGTCTGGATGCAATGACATGTCCCTGAGGTGGGCGGTCCTTATGTACTTGTTAAAGTAAATAAGCAGGAGACCATTAGCCTGAGGCTGTCTCTTACTTTAATTTCCTATATATCAAACCACACCTTATTTA
>NW_007727155.1:65593-87423 GCF_000696425.1 Galeopterus variegatus | reverse complement strand
TCCCCCAGGGAGAGCATTAATCCATTCATGAGGGATCCGCCCCCATGACTCAATCAGTTTCCAACACTGCCACATTGGAGATCAAATTTCCACATGAGTTTTGGAGGGGACGACACATCCAAACTCCATCAGCCAGTGTAGCCAATCAGTGATTTCTCTGCTTTGTTTCCTGTTGGGCCCATAAAGGCAGCTGCTCACACTGTTGGGCAGAGCTCTCTGAACCTCTTCTGGTTTTGAGTGCTGCTTGATTCATGAATTGTTCTTTGTTTGAATAAATTTACATTTAATTTGTCTAAAGTTTTTATTTTAACATACTCAAGAAGTACCCTTGCTGGCCGTGGTGAAAGACAGAGTTCTCAATGGATCCCGTGGGAACCAAAGCCTCCTGTAACCCTCCAATAGGGACAGTCACCCCCTCCCACTCTCTGGACTCCAGGCACAGCTCCCTGCAGCTCTTTACATGCACTGTCTCATTCACAATGAATTAGGGACCAGTGTCCAGTTTTCAGAGGTGAGGAAACTGAGGCACAGAGGGTTCCAATGTTCCATGCACATTCAGAGTGAGCAGGACTAAGCCAGCTTTGTCCTGCAGGGTCCGAGTCCAGACACAATGCTCACAGCTGCAATTCTGGCAGGACACCACAGTCCACAGTCTCCTTGAGGGCCACGTTCTCCACACAGCACATGACTTGCAGGAAATGAAGGTGTTTCTCAGTCTTTGCCTGTGGCCAACTTTATTTGTCTCCTATTTAGAACAGAGCCTTTATTAAGTTGGAGTCACTAGTTTGGTGGGTGCACTGCTTTACCCAGCCATCCGACAGTGACCAGATCTGCATTTTGTTCACCACTGTGTTGCAGAACCTGGCAGAGTTCTTGTTCATAGCAGGATCTGGTCATTATTTGCCTCGTTTAATTGAACTGTTTTCTGTTTCTTTGTATACTTCATCACAACTAACAGTGTTTTGCACANGAACAGAGCCTTTATTAAGTTGGAGTCACTAGTTTGGTGGGTGCACTGCTTTACCCAGCCATCCGACAGTGACCAGATCTGCATTTTGTTCACCACTGTGTTGCAGAACCTGGCAGAGTTCTTGTTCATAGCAGGATCTGGTCATTATTTGCCTCGTTTAATTGAACTGTTTTCTGTTTCTTTGTATACTTCATCACAACTAACAGTGTTTTGCACAGAGTAGTTGCTCAAAAAAATTCTTGCTGAATGACTATATGACTGATCAATTGAACAGCTTCCATTGTCCTTATAAGTGAATAAAGTAAAATGACTGGAAATCTGCTTTTGTTACTGGGCATTGACAGCCTCAATTAAATGGTCCTCTAAGCTTCAGGGAGCACAGTGATTCAGCTCTTTTGATTATAAGCTCCGGTCTTTCAGCTTGATATATGCAGGTTTGGAAAGCTGAGAAATATGTAATGTAGATGCTGTGAAACCGTAATGCTGGTGGCTGACATAAGGAAATTTATATCCTTTAGAAATGACAGAAAGTTGTGCACTGGGACTCAGCCAGTCAGTTTTAGGGAATTTGTTTCAGGGAGATAACTGAAGAAGCAGCAAGCCGAGAAGCCAACTTGGACGTGACACCCCAAGAGAAAAACTCAGCTTGGTGAATGGAACCGAGCTCAGGAAAGTGCTGAGTGACTGTCCCAAGGGGTACACCTATTTTCTGACAATTGGCAACTCTATGTTAACTACAAATATGTTATGGGACAAGGAGGAAGATTGTCTGCAGCCCTCAGAGAATAGGACAGTTGTCCTCTTGACTTCCACACAATCCTGCTTCTAAGCAATCCTTAGGATTTATCAGTGGTGAGACCCCTGGGTGTTTAACCACGTCCCTTTGTGTGCTGTGACCTGATAGTGTTGGGAAACAGAGCTGGGAATGGGGGAAGGGAAGCTGGGACATAGCTTTTACCCTGAGCATATTCTCCAAAAAGGGTATGTTTGCAACACTCTTTGCATGTGTGCTGGGGCACGTATGCTGAGGTGTGTGTGTGCAGGTGGACAGGTAAACTGAGGTTTGTGTGCCGCATGTGCACACATGTGTGTGTATGTGCATTTTGCCTCCTTTGCTACCATGACGGCCCTGGATGTGAGGCTCCTGTATCCATTTCTGCTGTGAGTCCATATTCCCCAACCCCAGGAGCTTGTGGGGTCTGGTTATCCCAGGAGTGTGGGAAGAGGAGCTGAAAGCAGGGTCAACTACTCTTTTCAAGTCTGGAGCATCCAAACCTACAAAGAAAGAAGAAATATCATGAAAACATTTAGTAATCTGGAGATGAATCCACACCAGGATCGTATTCCTCTCACCACTGTGATTGGTTCAGGGTGATCAGTAACCCCAGGTTAAACCAATGAACATGCAATGTTTGCCTCTGCCATCGGAACTGATTCTGAACTGGGCATATCGGTTCAATCAGAGTGAAAGTGGGACTTTAGATGGATGGATGGTAGGGGAATAGAAACTTTTTCCCTCTGGAGAGTAGAGGATACAGACAGCAGTCTAGTCCAGTGACAGCCATTATGGGACCTTGAGGAAAGCCTGGGGAGTGAAAGCTCTAGAGCTGGGGACAGAGCAAGCCGAGCACAAAGAAACAGAGCCCAAGGCTGATCAAACCTGCCTGAGGCCCCTGTCCAAATGCAGAGCCTGTACATCCCTTTAATGCTTAATTCCATTTGACATATTTGTTGCTATTTGCAACTGCAAACATGCTAAGTGATATACTTCTCCCACCTGCCATGTTCAAAGAAAGAAGGTGCCAGGCTGTTAAGAAAGGTATTTCTGTTGTGGGTTGAAGACTGCACTGAAAGCATGGTAAGGTTTCTTCTAAATCAAAGACGACAAACGCCACTTGGCCACTGGGGAATGTGTGTGTGTATGCATTGGTGTGTTTGTGTATGTGTTTCTCAACTGAAGCTGGCCATTTTAGTACACACAGAAAAGATATTTAAATTATATTTACATGCATATTTAAGAGGAATACCAAAGCTCAGAAAATATAAGGAATTTTTCAAAGGAATAAAAGGAATGCTAGTGTGGTTTTCAAATCCCTGCCAAGCTGATGGGAAGGGAAGCTCAATGCATGTTGTGAGCTGCAGGTTCTATGGACCTGAGTGGGGCCCCAGCAGTTCCAGGGAGGATTCCACCTTCTTGCTGCAGGATGGGGCATGAAGCTCCTGGCCTTCTGCCAACCAGAGAAACAACTCGATCAAAGGATGGATGCGGCAGAACAAATGCTTCAGTATCTCTGCCTCACTGTGTTTAGGCTTGACCTTGAAAAGAGCAGGTGGAATTCATTACCACAAGCACAGCCCTAGACCAGAGGCACTGTAGCGTTCTCCCTTCTGATTCTGCCTGTCCAGTTGTCTCCATGGCAACCACGGAGGCCACAGGTCTGGCCCAGCTGGGGCTTGTCTGTAGCAGCACCTTCTTGGGATTCTGGAACATCCTGAGTCCACATGGTCTTGCCTACTGCCACCACGATGTGCCCCAGATGTTACTCCACCCAGCAGCAGGTCCAAATGATCTGCACTGGAGGCCTTGATGTTGGCATAAATTGGGAACATGTGATTCACTAGGAAGCCTTTTTTTTTTTAACCATCATTATTATTCAGTCCAGTTCCTCTGTTCTGACTTCATGAAACCTAATGATATACATTGTCAGATGCTGTGATAAGCACAGCTAACTCCTCCACCAATGCCACCAACTAAATATTGCTAAGTAACCTCTTCCTGCCCAGCCTAGATCTAAGAACACCCTATGGTTGGTCTTTAGCAGTGAAAAGGAGTAAAATATAACGTTTCAAGTAAACTAATATGACACCATCAGGCCATCTCATACTGTCTTTAAGTCTGAAAACAGCCACAGCATATCTCTGTGAACATAGCAAGGCTCAGGGATGTCTGTTGTGAAGTGTTTGTGGTTCCAAACCCAGGATCCACACAACAGCATTACTGGGCTGGAATGGGATACTTCTTTCAGAGCAACCTGCAGAAAATCTGTGTTAGGTCTACCTGGGGCTGGGGGGAATCCCAGGTATGTTTAAAATCCACGTGGAAACCTCTAGGAGGTTTTTAAGTAAACTGTTTAGTAAATATAGCACATGAATGGAAAAATGCACATTTCACAACTATAAAACTCAACAAGTTTTTTCAAACTGGACAAATTTGTGTAAGAGCATCCTGCATGAATCTAGAAAGAGAATCTAACCAGCACCCAGAATTTTCCCTTCTATACCCTTGCAATCATTCCCCGCACTACCCAAAGATAATCACTGTTCTGACTTCTATCCTCAAAAATTAGCTTTGCATATTTTTAGACTTTGTACAAATGGAATCACCCAGTATATACACTTTGTGTTCTTTTTCTCACTTGACATTGTGTTTGTGTTTACCCATGCTTTCTGTATAGTTGTGGTTTGTTCATTGCACTACTTTACACTATTCTTTTGTATGAAAAATCACAATTTATCTCTTCATCACTAATCACCATTTGGGTCCTGGAGTGTTTTTAAAAGGAAAAAACCCAAGAAATTACAAGATTGTAGTTTTACACAATCAAAATGAGCCACTGTTTTAATGTAAGCCGGTGACCCCTACTCTGTTGTTGGTGACAGATCCAGTTTTCAGGAGACACAGCCCTTATGGAGAGTTTCAGGGACTGTAGACTAGCTGTGTTCCTTTTACTAAAAAGACCTGCCTCTCTCTGGCCTCTGTGTCCTCTTAAACTATGGGCTCAGAACTGGACATCCCTAAGGGTGCTCTGATTCTAGCATTTGGGCAATCTACAATTCTGAGAAGAGAAGGAAATTGCTTATGAGAAAGGGAAGATGGCCTCTTAAGTCAGAGGTTGCAAACTGGCAGCACTTGGGTCATATCTGGCCTGTGCACATGTTTTGTTTGGCCTACATAAGTGACTTTTAAAATAAAATGAGATGCAGCATTGCTTTTAGCTTAAATGTGCTTGACATCTGCAGGAATAGCAGAGTAAAGACCTCTGAAAATCTTGTCCTCCATAAAATCAATGAGAACACTGGCAAAATTGTCAGAATCAATTTTTTTCCAGAACTTTGGGAAATTAACCAAAGGTTTACAGCAGCCCAAGGGTGTTTGTTTAAGAAAAATGTTCAAATCTTTGTAATATAAGCAAGATACGTGAAGTTTTAACTAGTCCTATTTCCACCTCCCTCATCCCAGCTCCTCAAAAACCAAGAGCCCCCAATTGTGGTGAAAACCAAATGTCAGGTGGCTCCTGGAGGGGGCAGAACAGGGTTGGAGCTTCTTCAGAGCCTCATTCTCCGAGAATTGCAACTATTTGACCTGGCTGATGGTTCCCTGGAAGACCCCTCTCTAAAGGCTATCTTTATTGGACCTGATTCTTAACTAGTACAAACAGCATTTTTTTTGCAATAACATTTTTTGAAAACAATCAGAAGCAATTGTTTGAAGTCACAGCTGTCCAAGGTGGCAATAACAGTTGGAGAAAACAATAGACTAATCAAAAAGCTTAAATGGGAAATCTGGAGAATGAGATGCCCATAGGGAGCTTTGAAAAGTTCCCATTTTCCTGGGAATCTACAAGGGCCCATGTATGTGCATAACTGTGTGCACGCTCAGGAAAAGGGCCATAAGCATCCACCTTTGGATGGACTTAAAGTTCTGCTCAAGCAAGAAGTGAAGGCTGTGGCAGAGCTGTCAATACTGCCTGGCCGGGTATTGACAGAGTATCCCAACAGAGACACAAAGTCTCTCAGCAAACACTGGGAAGCTTACTGGTTTCAGGCATTTAAGGAAATCTCTGTCCAATCATTAACTGACGGCTAAGCTAACCAGGCAGAGACTTCAGTTTACACACATGACAAAGATTACGACTTTACAGAATTGGTTCAGAAAATTCTCTAAACAACCAACCAATGAACCAACCACCACCAACAACAACAAATAGCAAAAACAACAAACCCCGGGGAATGAAGAGAATCTGATTTCAGAATTGCCAATATATATATATATATAATATGGCCATCCTTACATAGGATTCAAACCCGCGGCGGGAGCGCTGCTGCGCCCCCAAGCGCTGCACTCTCCCGAGTGTGCCACAAGGCCGGCCCTGCCAAAATATATTATTTAAATAGTACAATTTTCAACAGAAATTTATGAGATATACAGTAAATAAAGTACACCACACACACAAAGAAAACTCGTCAATAGAAACTGTCCCTGAGGAAGCCTAGACATTGTGCTTAACTAGGCAAAATTAAAATTAATTAGTTATTTAAAATATGTTCAAATAATTAAAGGAAACCATGTTTAAAGAACTAAAGACTAGTAGGAGAATGACGTTTGCTATTGAGAATAGCAATAAAGATAGAGATATTACTTTTAAAATGTTAAAAACCAAGTAGAAATTCTGGAGTTGAGAATAGCAATAAAGATAGAGATATTACTTTTAAAATGTTAAAAACCAAGTAGAAATTCACAATAATTGAAAAGCACAATAATTGAAATAAAAATTTATTAGAGAGGCTCAAGAGTATATTTGAGCAGACGGGAGAAAGAATGTTGAACTTGAAGACAGGTCAATTGAGATAATACAGACTGAGGAAGAGAAAGGCAAAATAACGAAGAAAAATGAGCAGAGCCTCAGAGACCTGCAGGATATTGTCAAGTATGCCAGCACACACATGATAGGGGTCCCAGAAGGAGAGGAGACAGAGAAAGCTTCATAAAAACATTTGAAGAAATACTGGCCCAGAGCAAAACAAAAAAAAATCCCCAAACACACAAGTTTGATGAAAACCATCAAAGAAGCTTAATGAACTCCAGGTAGGATAAACTCAAAGACATTTGTACCTAGTCACATTACAATCTAACTGTTGAAAGACAAAGGTAAAAAGAGAATCTTGAAAGTGACAAAAGAGAAGTGACTCCCACTTTGTACCATATACAAAAATTAGCTCAAAATAATCAAAGATTTAAATGTAAAAGCTAAAATTCTAAGACTCTTAGAAGAAAACATAGGTGTAAATCTTTTTGATCTTGGATTAGGCAACGGTTTCTTAGAAGTGACATCAAAAGCACAAGCAACAAGAGAAAACAAATAAATTGAACTTCATCAAAATAAAAAACTTTTGTTCTTCAAATGACATTATCAAGAAAGTGAAAATACAATACACAGAATAAGAGAAAATATTTGCAAATCATGTATCTGATAAGGGAGTGGTGTCTAGTATGTAAAAAGACCTTTTACTACTGAACAATAAAAAGGCAAATAACCCAATGTTGAAAAATACGCAAAGGATTTGAAAATATATTTCTGGAAAAAATATGCAAATTAATGATAACCACATGATAAGATGCTCAATATATTAGTCATGAAACAAATGCAAATCAAAACTATGAGATCCACTTCACACCCACTAGTGTGGCTGTGATAAAAAAGATGAACAGTAACAAGCATTGGTGAGAATGTGGAAAAATTGAACCTTCATGTATTGCTTATGGAGATGTGAAATGGTGAAACCACTTTGGAAAACAGTTTAGCTGTTCCTGAGATGTTAAACATAGAGTTACCGTATGATCCAGCAATACACACCATTCCCAGACATATATCCAAGAGAACTGAGAACATAAATTCACACAAAATTTGTACATGAATGTTTATAGCAGAACTGCTCATAATAGCCAAAAAGTGGAAACAACCCATAAGCCCATCAGCTGATGGATAAGTAATGGATTCAAATGTGGTGTATACACTTAACACGATATTATTGAGTCATAAAATGAATAGAATACTGATGCATGCTACCACATAGAATATCCTTGAAAACTTTATGCTAAGTGAAATAAGCCAGTCACAAAAGTCTGCATATTTCACATGTCATTTTTGTGATATATCTAGAACAGCAAATTCACAGAGACAGAAAATAGGTTAGTGGTTGTCAGGGGCTGGGGGGAGAGGGGAATGCATATGAGGTTTCTTTTTGGGGTGATTAAAATATTCTAGAATTAGATAGTGGTGATGGTTGTGCAATTCTGTGAATATACTAAAAAGTACTGACCTGTACACTCCAAAATAGTGAATTTTAGGGTATATAAATTAATCTCAATAAAAAAATTACATAAGAAAAAAATCAAATGGTACACAGCCAAGGCAGATATATTAAATTAAAACAGATTTTTTTAAAAAGTATCGATTTCAGGCAATTGTTGAAAACCTATCAAATTAGAAAATGTGACCCATGCTCCAGTGGCACTACTGGCACAGTGTTCCATGGGAGCAGTGCCTATGGAATTGTTAAAAGAGGTGGCCCTGCTAGGTTACCCCTACTTGCTCCCATTCCAAGAATCTCTTACTGGGAGTTTAGATTGGTATTTATGAAACCTCACCAAGGCAATGTAGCCAAGTGTTTAGATGGGGAGCTCTGGCTCTAGACTCCCAGGGTTGGAATCATCACTTGGCAATATCTGGATTTAGATGCTTGGATAAGTTACTTGATCTCCCTGTGCCTCAGTTTCCTCCTATGTGAATGCAAATGAAAACAAGAGGGTCTTGCTTGGAGGATTTTGGTGAGAATTAAGTGAGTTAATATAAGTAAAGTGTTTAACTCTCACTGGGTGCACAAAGCCTCAACAAACACGGGCTCTTGTTATCATTGCCTGGAAGAGAGCACACATCAGAGAAGCAACCACGGGCTTGGAATCAAGGCCCCGCTCCCCAAAGCCATCTGAACAAGCCCCCCAGAAAGGATCCATTTATGTCCCTTTTCCTCCCTGTAAAATGAAGAGGCAGGTCGCTGGCTGACCTCTGTCTGAGATTCTTTCCAGTCCAGACAGTCTAGTAGTCTGAGGAATCTTCAGTAATGACCACCTTATTGTTCTCTAGTGCAACAGAAAACTAACCACATTAGTCAGTGATGCTTTTATGAAGAGGCAGGTCGCTGGCTGACCTCTGTCTGAGATTCTTTCCAGTCCAGACAGTCTAGTGGTCTGAGGAATCTTCAGTAATGACCACCTTATTGTTCTCTAGTGCAACAGAAAACTAACCACATTAGTCAGTGATGCTTTTAGCTTCCAGGAACAGCAAGCCCCCCTGCAAAAACTTAATCATGTATCTGTTTATTTTCCTCAAATTATGAGAAATATGGAGTAGGAAATTCCTGGCGGTGATTTGGCATCTCAGAGATGTCAGCACTAAGGCTTGTGCAGTCCTGTTGGCCTTTCCCTCGTGGCTGCAAGCTGGCTGCTGTGGCTCCATCCATCACATCCATCACATCCAATGCAGGAAGATGGGGAAGAGAGAGGAGGACAGTGAGTGAATTGGGAAAGCAAAACATTCCAGAAACTCACAGCAGACTTGTGCTTTATTTTGTTGTCCAGGACTCTATTACATGCCATCCTTTTCTGGAAAGTAGCTAGGGTGAAAGGGTTGAGAACAGACCATGGGTGAGCTAAGCTACTATATTATTTACACTAACTATGAGATAACTACTCATAAGCAATTGTTGGAGTGAGCAGGACTGAAGCCATGTTGGGACCTAAAACCTCATAAGCTTTGAAAGATTTTAAAAGTCACGTTTTTTTCTTGGCATGCATTTCTCTGAATTTTTTTTTCCCATGGTTATCTGATATTTTGAACCTTGCTTATGGGGCAAGATGACATTATTTACATAAATGTAAAGTTGTTTTCCAGCCAGCCTGATACTATAAACTTGCAGACTCTCATGTATTGTACAGACTCTGGGAAACCAAGGAAAACATAAGTGGAGCTGTGCTGATTCCACTCTTCCAGCAGGACCCTGAGATAACAGCAAGGATGGGAGAGAAACCAGAAAGAGCCTTGATGAGACCTTGCTCCCAGCTCCTTGCACAGAGCCCCACAGCTCATGTTCCCCTCCCTCCTGCTTTTTATTTCTCACGTTCCATCCCCTCGGCCCCCTCTTAAAAAAACACTCAGTAAATCTGAGTCTTGGAGATGGCTTTAGTCTGACCATTCTCCTTCAGGTTTACCAGAGAGATGGGTTAACCTATCATCTCTCCTCAGGTCACCGGTATTCCTGAATAAAAGCTGACTTCCATTTCACCAACATTTGACTCTTGAGGGGTCTGTTTTTGAAAGGGGACAAGCAGCCGGACCTGAGCCCGGTAACAAAATCAACGGCCTGGGGTGAGATTGGTGGAAACATGGACTGAGATTCTCCATACCTGGTTCTAGAACAGTTCAGTGAATAACCTCCATTCTCTGTATGGGGTCACTGGGGATGGCGGAGAAATCAGCCCCACCCAAAGCAAATGAACTGAGAGGTTCCCCAAAGGAAAGTCCAGCCTTTCAGCAGAAGGCAGGAGCTTGAAGGGCAATGCCCATCACAGTGTTTTAAAGCATACGCCAAGGGGTGTGGGGGCCCAGGGAAGAATCTGAAATGAAGTGACTTCTGAGCTGGGTCTTGAAGCCACAGCTAAGCTGAGACTGTATGATGAATAAGGATTCAGTCAGGTGAAAAGAGCGAGGGAAAAGAGCTCCAGGCAGGGGAACAGCACATGCAAAGGCCTGGAGGCAAAGACGGCGCAGCAAGTTAAAGGAACAAAATGAAGCTCGATGTGGTTAGAGCAGAGTGATGGACGTGATGAGAGAAGACAGCACAGGTGGGGCTGCAGGGGAGACGGGAGCCAGGCAAGGCAGGGCCTGTCAGCCATGCTAGGGAGGTGTCTTTCAAAGCAGTGGGGAGGACTCAGTGAGGTTTCAACATGGATGTGACATGATCACACTTGTGCTTTGGAAAGATGACTCTGCTCATGGTATGAGTGTGCTGTGTCTGAATGTCCCCCTAAGCTCACATTGGGACTTATTCCCTAATATGGTGTTGGAAAGTGGGGCATTTAAGAGGTTATTGGAATGTGAGGACTGTGCCCTCGTGAATGCATCAATCCATTCATGGAGTGATGGGTTGATGGTTTAATGAGTTGTCATGAGTGTGGTTCTGATGACTTTATAAGGAGAGAGGGTGAGAAGATTAGCTCTCTTGCTTATGCCATTCTTGCCAGGTGACACCTGGTCACCATGGGCCCTGTAGAGAGTTCCCACCCAGAAGGCCCTGAACAGATGTGTTCCCTGGACTTTGGACTTCCCAGCCTCCAAAACTGTAAGAAATAAATTTCATTCCTTTATAAGTTACCCGGTTTCAAGTATTCTATTATAAGCAACAGAAACAGACTAATAGAGGGTGACCAGGACCAGGGCAATCTATGAGATGGGCGAGGCAGTCAGTGTGTGAGAGAGACCAGTCACCTGTGCGAGGAGGGTAACTACAGAGGAGCAACAAATGGACCAGAGTCAGAGATGTCTAGGAGCTGGCTCAGTAGGACTTGGAATTGAGATATGAGGGAGCGGATGGAGACAGGAGATATGCCCAAGATTCTGGCATGAACCTGGATGATTGGAGTCACTAGTCACTGAGGTGGGACACCTAAAGAGGCTATGCATGGGGGTGAACTCACTGGCTTGAGTTGGAGGTGACTGCAGGACATCCATGTGGACCTGCAGGTCTGAAGCCCAGGAGAGCAGCCTGGGCCAGGTGTGGTTAAGGAGTCACCTGTGTGTTCATGGCTCCTGAAGTCATGGGGAGGCTGAGACCCCAGGAGGGTGAGCCCAGTGAGGTGAGGAGATGGACTCAGTGGAACCTGAGGGGACCCTTCATTTAGGGACAGGAGGACAAGATCACAAAAGAGGCTGAGAAGGCCTGGCAGGGTGGGGGGACCTGGGAGGGCATCTTGGTCTGTTTGTGCTGCTATAACAAAATACCTGAGACTCAGTAGTTTATAAAGAATAGAAATTTACTTCTCTCAGTTCTGGAGGCTGGGAAGTCCAAGATCAGGGAGGTGGCAGCTTTGGGTCTGGTGAGGACCTCTCTCTGCTTCCAAGATGGTGTCTTGTTGCTGTATCCTTTGTAGGGGATGAACACTGTGTCATCACATGGTGAAAGGGACAGATGGGACTGGGTGTGTCCATGTGATAGAGCACAGGTGAGCTCGACAGGAGATGTTCTGGGGTGCAGGAGCTTGGAAGCCCAGTGAAAGTGGCTGGGCATGAGCGGGTGGTGAGGTGGGGGTGTGGCTGCTGATTTCAGGACACTACATTTTCTTAAAGGCAGGGATGAGAGCTACAGCAGGACATGGAGAGAAAACACATATCTCAAAGGGCAGAGACCTGTGCAGTGTCTCCACTCTACAGAGCGGCCTAGGCTGTGTGTGGCAAGCCAGGCAGGGTGGGTCCCAGACACAGGAAATGACCAGAGCTCAGGTTACTGAGCCCATCCAGACACCGGCCCAGACCTGAACACTGTGTCTGGAGCATTCCATTTAAGCCCCCACCTACCCCATGAGGCAACATGACACCCATTTTACAGAGGAGGGGACTGAGGCCAGAGAGGGGAAGTGACCTCCCTACAGTCACACAGCTTGGAAGGGGCTGAGCCAGGATTCTGAGCAGAGCCCAGGCCCCTCACCACTCTGTAAACTGGTTCAACTGCGTGAGCAAAGTCCATGGCAGACTGTGGCTTGGGGTGCCCTGAGGGCATGGTGTGTGCAGGCTTGAGGAGACACAGGGCTGGGACGTGCAGGCCACATAGGGCACTGTTGGTTTCTGCTGCAGAACCCAGAGTCATCCCACCCAGATGCAGACTTGGGCTCCCGCTCTGTGCTGAGACCCCCTTGAGTCAAAGACTTGGTTCCTGTTTGTCTTCTGGGTGCTGGTCTGGCAGTTTCTTTCAGACTCAGCCTTAGCAGGAAACAAGGCACTTCTGCAGAATTTTGAGCAGAATGAAGGGAACTGATAAGGGTTGGAAGCACTTGGGGACTAGCAAGAGAGGGGGCTGCTGGCAGCTCTAGAGCTGAAGGGGCAAGTGGACAAGAGTGTTTGGAAAGCCCCATGAGAGCTGTGGAGGGAAGGGGCTGCCCACAGGGCTGTGGTCACACCAGGCACAGAGGGACGGAGTGGGGAAGAGGCATCCCCACCTCCCTCTTCTCCTGCCCTTGACCTCTGGTGGTGCCTCCCCTTGGCTGAACCCAACACACCAGAGGGCAGGGAGCCCAGGAGATGCAGTTCTCAGCAGCCAGTTCCTGGACACTGAGCCCTGGGCAGGGAAGAGCAGAGAAGGGACCTGGTATATGGGGGAAGGAGGACGGAGAATGCCAGCTGACACGTCTGTGCCCTCTCCTGCCCCTTGTGCCTCTGCCTAAAGGCCCAGCACAGAGGGCCACATCCCTTTTGCACCCAGCCCAGGCTTTGGGAGCACACAGGGCTCAGGGAGAGGGAGCCCGCCAGGGGAGGAGACGGGAGTGCTTTGGGGAGCTGGGAAAGCAGGCAGAGAGGAGGAGATTTAAGTGAACCTGGAGGTTTGTAAACAGGGAAGTGGAGAGAAGGAGGCAGTGATTTGGGAGTACTGAGTTGGCACCATGCTCAGCATGAACTAAACACGGGCTATTCTAATATTCTAATTTTGATTTATTAATTTTTTTGTCGACTTATGCCCTCTGTTGCCACGTCTGTACAATATTAACTGCCTGGTTTATCTGTATCCACTGCTAATAGCTGTTCTGGTCTAAGTGTCTCTCTTTAGGGCCTGGAATTTCTGCTCAAATCAGTTCAGCGTGGAGACGTATCTAAGAGCCTTTTTGTATTACGGGGTGGGTGGGGAGGGGTCCAAATATTAATGTTGAAGAATGACTCCACTTTTTCCTCTCCTTGCGTTTACAAATCATTTTAGGCTGTTAGGGAGAGGGCATTTTCCAGCAGGTTCCTTTGACCAGCTACAAACTGAGAGCTGAGCTCGGGTTTACATTCTGGTCACTCTCAGCTTTGACATGAAATATACATCATATTTCACTCACGGGCCTCATGCCTGAAAGCGATGTCAGCTTCTGAGAAAATACAACCCCTGTGCAAGGGAACATGACGATCCCTCATGAAATGAAGACTTTTCCATCTTTTTAACTCTCCCAGCCGAAAGCTAGATCTGTCTTCTCAGGATTCTTAGAGTCATTAAGTTGTCGGCCAAAATTGACTGAGGATTTCTTATTCTCTGGTTCAAGAGGTAGTAGATGATGCTGACAATGAACAATTAGTGTCTGAATTCCTGGCATCCTTGGTCTAGCTGGGAAAGCAAGAATACTTAATTAAAACACATAATTTATAATAGAAGCCCTTGTCTGGAGGTTGGGACTCAGGGAACCTGAGTTTTTAACATGTCCATCTGGCACAGTAACATCACACACACATCCTTCTTGTATGTTTTAAAAACTTGTCTTTGCCTAAATCATGTGGGTTCCCTGGAGAGATTTCTCCTTGTATTCCTTTCATAACCCCTAAAATGTTCCCATGACACTTATTAAATATTTCTTTACTTGTCTAGATTTTGACAGATGGCCAGACAGACTCCCTTTCTCTGTAACAAAAAAGCTACAAAAGAAGGCTCATTCTCTGAGAGCATCAGAGATTCATGTGGCCAGCAGGGTTTGTTGTTTTGGGTCTTTTAAGGGATATGCTGAGCTTTGCTTCTCCACTAGTTAAAAGTGCCATCTCTCTGCCCACAGAGAACTGAAAATCAGGCCACTCCCGTTCCAGTGACTCAGCATGAAAAAAGTCATCAATCTCAGGTTAAAATTAACTGCAAAATGCAAAAGAGACCATTCAGCGTAGCGGGGAGATCAGCAGTAAGCACATTTCCCAACATAAAAAACATTCTGGAATGGAAATCTGGAAATCTGGAAACTGGAGGTAAGAGCTGCCAATTTGGGGGCAGAAAATGTTCCGTAGCTTAAAACTCTTTAGGAATATATTATCAAAAGACCCATTCCCTGTGATGTTATTCTGGGGATCTCTTTTATACTGGCTTATGTGCTTCCATTTAGCGTTTCACTGACTTAGAATTCAACAGCACTCAAATTACAGCCTCTCACAAAAAAAGGCAGCAGGTCTGTGAAGGGTGTCTAATCAGTACGTTCATTTCTATAACCATCACTGTCTTGTCCCAGAGGAGCAGGGTGAAAATGTCCACCACTTATTTATTTTGAAATTAAAGAGCCAAGAGGTAGTAGATGATGCTGACAATGAACAATTAGTGTCTGAATTCCTGGCATCCTTGGTCTAGCTGGGAAAGCAAGAATACTTAATTAAAACACATAATTTATAATAGAAGCCCTTGTCTGGAGGTTGGGACTCAGGGAACCTGAGTTTTTAACATGTCCATCTGGCACAGTAACATCACACACACATCCTTCTTGTATGTTTTAAAAACTTGTCTTTGCCTAAATCATGTGGGTTCCCTGGAGAGATTTCTCCTTGTATTCCTTTCATAACCCCTAAAATGTTCCCATGACACTTATTAAATATTTCTTTACTTGTCTAGATTTTGACAGATGGCCAGACAGACTCCCTTTCTCTGTAACAAAAAAGCTACAAAAGAAGGCTCATTCTCTGAGAGCATCAGAGATTCATGTGGCCAGCAGGGTTTGTTGTTTTGGGTCTTTTAAGGGATATGCTGAGCTTTGCTTCTCCACTAGTTAAAAGTGCCATCTCTCTGCCCACAGAGAACTGAAAATCAGGCCACTCCCATTCCAGTGACTCAGCATGAAAGAAGTCATCAATCTCAGGTTAAAATTAACTGCAAAATGCAAAAGAGACCATTCAGCGTAGCGGGGAGATCAGCAGTAAGCACATTTCCCAACATAAAAAACATTCTGGAATGGAAATCTGGAAATCTGGAAACTGGAGGTAAGAGCTGCCAATTTGGGGGCAGAAAATGTTCCGTAGCTTAAAACTCTTTAGGAATATATTATCAAAAGACCCATTCCCTGTGATGTTATTCTGGGGATCTCTTTTATACTGGCTTATGTGCTTCCATTTAGCGTTTCACTGACTTAGAATTCAACAGCACTCAAATTACAGCCTCTCACAAAAAAAGGCAGCAGGTCTGTGAAGGGTGTCTAATCAGTACGTTCATTTCTATAACCATCACTGTCTTGTCCCAGAGGAGCAGGGTGAAAATGTCCACCACTTATTTATTTTGAAATTAAAGAGCAGGAAGATGCAAGGAGTGAGCCAGGGAGCGTGTTTTCTTCTTTTTTTCTCCTCTCCTTTCTGGGTCATCCACTGTAGGGCAGGTTGCTGGACACTGCCTGGCTCAAGGGAAGTGATTTGTGAACTTGGCTGACCTGCTTGAAGGTAGAAGGACTGAGAAAACCAAAACCAAGAAGACCTACNGAACTTGGCTGACCTGCTTGAAGGTAGAAGGACTGAGAAAACCAAAACCAAGAAGACCTACGGTTTCTCCTACTGATGACAGGAGAAAACCCTCCTAACATGCCCTTGACTTAGTGCTCTTATCTATTCATGGCATGAGGGGCTTCTCAGGAGCCAGTCTCCAGTAAAGGGACACAAAGAAGGGCTCAGTTTCCAAGCAGAGAGATACATTAGTTAGTTCTGGAGTTGGCGTTCTGGGTTCAAGGTGAACCACCTACCATCTAGTTACATGAGCTCTCCAGGCCTCAGTATTCTCTTGTTTATGCTTGAGGTAGAAGACAGTAGTGTCTTCCTCAGAAGGACTAAATGGGTTGATACCCGATAAGCACTTGGAAGAGTTTCTGGGCGTAGAGGAAACTCTCACCTTGATATAGTTCTCAGTATTCTCTTGTTTATGCTTGAGGTAGAAGACAGTAGTGTCTTCCTCAGAAGGACTAAATGGGTTAATACCCGATAAGCACTTGGAAGAGTTTCTGGGCGTAGAGGAAACTCTCACCTTGATATAGTTGATAAACTTCTGGTTTTCTGTCATATAGACCAGCTAGCATCCTCTCAACCCACAGTGTGATGAGTGGCTGATGAGAATCCAACCAACATGGCGACAGTCTAGCGTGTGCCTCACCTGTCTACTTGGGAGCTTTGAGGATCTTTGTGACCCATGACGTCCTAGCACTATCATTAATTTATTAAAAAACCCTACTTTTGAAATAGCTTCCCATAAGTGAGATAAAGTAAATCACACAGAGGTTGTCTTTGAAATAACTTCTTAATCAGTGAAGATTTTAAGCATACTAATTGCTCTTTAGGGCTAAAAGACTACAGATTACTTCTTTTAGGAAAGGGAGAAAAACCACTAAGAATGGCCCAGATTGATGGCAAATGCTTTGAAATAAACCAGAATTTTGTTTGATCTCCAGTTCTGAACTATATATGCTCGAGGTAGATGGGGGTAAAGTGACCTAACAGCAGAGAAAGCAAATCCGAACTCCCGGAAATTTCTTTTTAATGGGGCTACTCAGATGTAGAGCAACTTGAGTCAAACCAGACCCTGCCACACTGTAACAAAGTAATTACAAGGCTAAATAAAGAAGTGAGCAATTTTTCTTCTCTCTTTTATACATGCTGATGCATCAGAAAATTGAGAAAGAATTAAAAGATAATTACAAAGCTCTTCCAAATAATGCAAGGTTTAGGGAATGCGGGCAGCCACTAATGGGAGAGATCTAAAAAGTGGAAGATAAACTAGTCTTGTGAAAGAAAGCGGAGGATGTGTTTATGTTGGAATTTACCCGAGTGAGTTTCCTTTTCTCTCAAGCATAATCACATATTTTAACTGAAGCGGCTCAATGTAAAACTCATTTCTACTGAAATCAAGCCATATCTGATAAGCCTGGAGGGTCCCCAAGTTGCTTGAGGTTGATGCTATAGAGAGTGTCTTCACTTGGGATCCCCCACAAGCAGAGCCCGAGACAAAGCTTTGTAGGCAGGTAGGATATTTGGGGAAGTGATCCTAGGACCTGGATTTGGGGGACTGGAAAGAATGAAATGGGGAGAGAGGAAAATCCAGTCCAGGACGTGTTGTGAGCTGACTACAAAGTATGGTGGTTTTAAAACATGACTGTATGGCTTTAGACACTCCTCTTATGAATGGTGGGTCTATGTCCCCTCTCCTTTAGTCTGAGTGGGCTTGTTTTGTTATGCCGTTTCCAAGGCAAGGTAATAAAAGCCCATGTAGGAACTGGTGACTTCTCTCTCTACTTTCTCTCCTGTAGCACAGCTCTTCTAAGCATCCAAGCCTTGTTTCAAAGTTCTAGTATGGGTTATTTTTCTACAACAGCAGTGAGCTTGAGCCAACAGAAAATTCTTTGCTCTGGGTGATAGAAATTGGATCAAGGATAAACACGTGAGACTCAATTCTGGGGACATTTGCTGAAACTTTGGGACAGAAAAATTATCTTTTTCCTGGAGCTCCTGAAGTTGTAAATAGATGCCAGAAAAGAAGAGCTTGCCTGAGAATAGGACTCACAGAGGGCAAGGCAGAGCCAAGAGGTGGAAGGAGATCACTTTCTGATACCATTATTTGAGTACCTGGATCCAGCTATGCCTGAAGCTGTTACCCTTGGACTTTTTAATGACATGAATTAATAACCCCTCCTTCTGTCTTTTTAAATTTTTTTTAACTTTATTTAGATTCTGTCAGTTGTAATCAGGACAGTCTAACTAAAACAGAGACTGACATAGGAAAGATCTGAGATGCACTGATAAATGAAAACTTACTGGTTGGAGACCAGCTATAAGACCCCACAGAGAACATCCTCTCTGGTAAGAACAAAATGTTGCCTTTTAGTTGGGGCTGATTTAGCCTTTCATGGTAACGTTGCTCTCACTTCTGCAGGCCTCAGTTTGGATCACAGTGTGCTGGATAATCCCCTGATGCTGTGTAAATCCGGTAGTGTCTTCTTGTGAATATGGAGACATCACAGGTGAACCATGCCTGAAGTTTATTAGCCTCTTTATCATTTATCTTTTTCAATAAGACAAATAAAAATGAATGCAATGTGCACAATTAGCATTAATGTTCAGAAAAATATACATAAAATAAAAATATCAACTTATTCTTTTTGAAACTTCAAAAAGGATATTGTTTTGTCTGGACTTCCTTTTTATAATCCAAACGCTTTCTTCTCATCCATTATGAGATTAAAAGTTAATTCTAGCTTAGCTTTTTATTCCTTTCTAAAGATTGACCTTAATTCCCCGATGCTGTCATGTCTACTAAGACATTTGAACATGATGCATTCAAGGTTTACAACAATGCTTAAAACATTTTCTTAAAAACTATTTTAGTTTTGGCAAGATTCAAAATCCATAAACACATTCTGTTATGCATTCTCTTACTGTTTACATATTTCCTTGAAAATCAGTGATTTCCTTCTGTTTTAGAGTTACATTTATGCCCTTCTTGTTTGCCTGATAGTTTGCTGCCACAAAACAAAATCTGTTTAAACAGAAAGAATAATTCATATCTCCTTCCCCAATGACCTCCAAATATATAAATGACAAACCTGCTATTAGTTTATGAAACCTCTTTTTTCTTGAAGGAATAAAATGGATCTTGAAAATATGTATTACAATGTGTCTTTCATAAGGGAGGAAAAGGCCTTTGAGCATTTATAACTTTCCATTCAGTGTTGTCAGGAGCTATAATCGTGAGAACCAGGATTGCAACCTTCCCTTGACAGAAAAAACACACCATAAGGCAGGATCTCAGAAAAGGGTAGAAAAATGACTTCTCCATTGAAGCTGGAACTTTGTTTAAAGTGAATAAAGTTGATTTACTGCTTTGTGCAATTGTGTATGTACAATAATAAAAGAAGCTCTATAGTATCAATATATAATGAATTTTTTGTTTTGATTCTTTTTAGCCTGGGAAAATGGACAACCAACTGCACAGCAAGGGCCCTGTGACTCTTAGGCACAGGCCGACCCTCCTCCCTAGATTTTGTCGGGACCCATCTTGAGGACCTCTTGCCTTGTGGCTGCAATGCAGGAGGCAGCGTGACTCTCTGCCTCTCTCTGACTTTGGGTTGTGGGGGCATCGGCTGCCCAGGGGCTGGTGGGAGCCACAGCAGATGAGCGCACGGGCCTCTGGGCCTCCCCTACAAGGTGACACTGAGCTTTGCTTTGCCAGGTTCCTGCTCTGGCCTCATGAACACATGGAACTCACCAAGAAAGGCCAGTCCCGCCCTCCTGGCAAACCCGCTGTTGACATTCAGGGCAGGTCCTCTGAAGGCCAAGGCAACCAGGAATGAATCTTCTGCCTGGGCAGACAGTGAAGTGTCTTCAGAGAAGGGCGCTGGGAGGAGGCTCCGGGGGCATATCCCGCCCTGCAGGGCCATGTCTGACCTGGAAAGTTCTCCAACTTCCTGCGCTTTCCTTTCCCCGTGGGGCGGACTGAGAGCTGCTCTCTCTTCACAGGCCCTGGGGGGCCACACCAGGTGGCGAGGGCCAGCGCATCACACTGGCACACACGGGGCCACTGCATCTGCCTTATGCTCATGAACCATGGTGATTACTATATCTGAATGGGGGGTTTCTGTGAGGATTGGGGAAAGTAACCAACGCGCCCCCCCAAAGGAAATGTAGACAAAGGCTTGGTTCGTAGGGAGATGTTTGTGGACCTACCATCTCAAACATTTAAATAAGCAAAACTGCCTGAATATTTGGTGCCCTGTCAACAGAACACCTGAACAGATCTGTGAATCTTTTATTTGTCATCTGGATGTTCAAAGTTCTCTTTCTCCTTTCTCCTTCCTTCCTTTCTTCCTTTTTTTCTTTTTTCCTTTGTTCCTTCCTTCCTTATTGCACTTAAAAGACGACTTGGTGTCTAATGAAGGCCCCAGAGCCTTCTGAGAAGTACAACAGCTGGACTGATGAAAAACGTGTCCCTGATCAAGCCAAGTGTCTGAAATCTCAACATTTTTCTGCAGCTAAATTTATTTCCAGTGGATAGCACGGGCTTTCGAGGGAGGCTGGGGCTAAGAAAGCAGCCTTGTTCAAATCCAAATGGCAGTCTTGCAGGTTCTGGGAGAACGCCGTCCTCTGACAATTCTCCGTCCTGTGGTTTGGGGTGTCAGGAAGGATCGTGACGAGTGAAACGCTCCTTCAAGGATCACTAAGCTCCTCACGGTTTCTTCATAAATCACGGTTTCTTCATAAATCTCGGACTTGGCTCTGCCCAGCAGCCACCAGATGCTGGCTGTGCCCTGATCCATGGTATTCACGGGGCTCAGTCCTCGCAAGGCCTGGGCATGGGAACTAGCAGGCGGGTCCCTCCGTGCCCCCGGTCCCCAGTCCAGATGGCCCAGTGGGAGGCAGCCCAGGGACTGAGCAGTCGCAGCCTCTTGGGCTTTCAGATCTGGCCCCTTTTCAACAAAGCCACCGAAGACCCGCTGTTCCCCTTCCTGGTAGGTGGTGCCACCAGGTTCCTCAGGTCAATGACCCTCGTGGCATCCTTGGGTCCTCCCTCTTCTTCTGGCCACCACAAATCCATTCAGTTACAAACAGACTCCAGTCTGTCCTCTCCCCTCCTGCCGCTGCTGTGCTGTCCTTGAGTCTGCACCTCTGTCCTTATCTGGGTCACTGCAACAGCCCCTGACACTTCTCCTGTTCCCACTCTCTTCCTGTCCCCCAAATCTACTCTCTACACACACAGAGTGAGCACCTTAAAATGCAAGTGGGACTGTGTCACCCCTGAGTAAAAGTGTCAGTGGCTCCCCCTGCACTAGGGAGAGGGTGGACGCCACCTCCTCATCACCTCCCACCACCCCGCGTGGTTCCCGCTGGTTCCCCCAGATCATCTCCCACACTGTTCCTGTCACTCCCTCCATTCCCACCACACCGGCCTCCGGCTCTTGCTCCAGACCCCGAGTCGTCCTGCCCCAGGGCCCTCGCACTTGCTGTTGCTTCTTCCCGGGGGCTCTTGCACAGCCTGCCCGTGCCCTGCTCCCTCACGCCCGTCCTGT
>NW_007727155.1:62235-65422 GCF_000696425.1 Galeopterus variegatus | reverse complement strand
GAATGAGTGAAAGAACCGTGGGATGAGTGAAAGAACCGTGGGATGAGTGAAAGAACCGTGGAATGAGTGAAAGAACCATGGAATGAGTGAAAGAACCGTGGGATGAAATGTAAGTATTTGAATCATAGAAGGTTGGAGTGAGAGGATCCTGCGGAAGACATTTAGCCAAACCCACTCATTTTGCAAATGGGTAAACTGAGGCTCAGGAGCAAAAGGTGATTTGTCCCACATCCTCAGGCCGAGGGTCTTCTCCCCGCCCTGACTGGAGAGGGCCCCGCTTAGTGTTGCTGTATCTGGTCATGTGTGGCCGTGGGGGGTGGAGGGCTTTCCTCTGTGCTTTGACATGTTCCTGAGGAAAATAGGGACAAAAGGCACAAAGATGCCAACAAACAAGTGACTACAAGCAACATCGTTCAGCCCACAGAGCTGGTGTCGGGGTGAAGAGTGGACCAGAAACGCCCTGAGAGCGAGCAGGTGAGGACGGGCTGGAGGAGGCGTGAGCCCGAGCCCGGCGCTCCACTCACAGAGGCTGAGGCCGGAGCACGGCCGAGGCAGCCCTCGGGGATTTAATTCAGGGACAGAGACATCCACTGTCTGCTTGTCACAGCCAAAATGTAGATCAGACCACGTGCTTCCCCTTGGAGAACCTTCTGAGGGCTTCTGTGTTAGTTTCCTAGGTTTACTGTAACAAATTACCACAGACTGAGCGTCTAAACCCACAGAAATTCTTCCCTCGGGGCTCAGGAGGCCGGAAGTCTGAGGTCAAGGTGCTGGCAGGGTGGCTCCCTCCGGAGGCTCTGAGGGACAGTCTGCTCCAGGCCTCCCTTCTGGCTTCGGGTGGCTCCTGGTGTTCTTTGGCTTGTAGACGCATCACTCCAGTCTCCGCCTCTTGTCACATGATGTTTCCCTGTGTGTCTTCACGTGGCCTTCTTTTAAGGACACCACTCATTGTATTTAGGGCCCCCCCCTAATTCAGTATGGCCTCATCTTAACTGAACTAATTAAACCTGCAAAGGCCCAATTTCCTAATAAGTTCACATTCTGAGATTCCAGGTAGACGTGAAATTTTTGGGGACACTATTCCACCCAGTACAGCTGCCCATTGCTCCCAGATCAAACTCTCAACCCCTCCCCGTGACTTGGTGGTGAAGACAATGCTGGGGGCAGGGAGATGTCCAGAGGAGTGCCCAGCTGGGTCACCACCCTGAGGGTCTGTGGTCAGGGACCCTGGGTCCCAGTGCCTCACTCCCCTGCTAGAGGACAGCACATCTCCCTTTGCCACGTGACATCATGGTGCCTCCCAGTGATGTGGGCTCAGCCAGGGGACCTGCATTGGCCCATGGAGCACTTGGGGGAATGATGCAGGTGTTGACCTAAATACACCTGTGGGGTTTGGTTTGGGTCTTGGCTCCTGCCATTTCC
The DNA here is from genome assembly GCF_000696425.1 of Galeopterus variegatus. Lineage (NCBI taxonomy): Eukaryota > Metazoa > Chordata > Mammalia > Dermoptera > Cynocephalidae > Galeopterus > Galeopterus variegatus. Next base: position 64,000 of record NW_007727155.1, on the reverse strand, counting down.
CATGAAAAGATGCTGTTAAAGACAGGCTGATGACAGCTTCGCAGGGCTGACCAGAACTTGACCCATAGCCTGCGGCCGAGCTCAAAGCAGAGTCACCCCCTGCGAGCCTAGTTGGATCAGCTGACCCCAAATGACCTGCAGCTCTGGTCACTGAGAAGTGCTGGTTGTCGTAAGTCTCTGAGTTTAGGGTGGATTGTCACAGAGCATTATTGCGACAATGGCTGTATAATATAGTAGTGTGACTGGGCACTCATTAACTTCAGTTTCCACATCTGTAAAATGGGGCTGATAACAGTACCTACCGTATCAGGTCATTTGAGGATTAAGTGAAATGATGTCTGCAAAGTGTGCAGGGGTCAGTGAGCATCAGCTGCCGTCATCATCACAAGGCCCAGCATGACCTCACCATGTCATAATGTCCCTTCAGTCCCTATGGCTGAAGGTAAAGGCCTCCTCCTTGTGCCTGGAAAACTCTAAACCTTTGTGCTCTTCACCCATCTTCACACGGATTGTTCTCGTTCCTAGAGCTCAGCTCAAATGGTCCCTTCTCTGAAGAGGCTTCCTGGGAGCCCCGCCTGCACCGAAGTGCCTCACCAGCATGTGGGTTGTTCAGTGTCTGTCCATGCACAGAGGGTCAGCTCCATGAGGCTGAGACTCCTGCTCTTTTGTCCCCTGGTGTGTCCCCAGGACCTGGACCAGGCCTGACAGCAGCAGGTACTCCACTAATGCAGGTGAGTTTATTTTAGCAACATGCCGAGCCTCGCTGCTCTTTTCTGCACTCACCCAGGAATCACTGTTGACCCTGGGCCATGAGCTGAGGCTCTTCCAGGCAGTGGAGGAAAAGACGAACAGAGCGAATTCTCAGGGAGCTCCCCGGTTGGCAGGGGAGCCAGCAACGCTAGACCACAGGACGTCAGGAGCCAGGCGGTGGTGACCAGGAGACAGCTGCAGCAGATGCCGAGGCGGGGCAGGGTGGTGCTGGGCGTCCTCTCTGAGACGGAGACGTGGGCAGGGTCCTGAAGAAACGGGAGCTGTGGGCTCTGGGGAGATGGTCCAGGGCAAGGGCAAGAGCCAGTGCGAGGCCTGGGGCAGGCATGTGCCATGGGTCTGGAGAGCAGGAGGCCAGTGTGGCTGGAGGGCGGTGGGCCAGGGGGACAGTCAGGGCTGAGGTCAGAGAGAGGGCAGGACCGGATCCCTGTGCAACCTTGCAGGCCACTGAAAGGACATGGCTTTCATTGTGAGTGACGGGAGTCATTGGACGGATGTGAGCAGAGGAATGACGTGCTGTGACTTGTTCTGAACAGGCCCTCAGACCTTGTGAGGAGACAGACGGGACCGGGGCAGAAGCGGCGGGACCAGTGAGGAGGCCGTGGAGGGACTCAGATGAGATGAGGGGGTGGGGCCAGGCATGTAGCTGGGCAGGTCCGAGATGCCCAGCTGGGGGATCTGAGTGAAGGTCGGGCCAAGGGCGGTTGAGGATGGGTTGAATGAATAGAGTAGCAGGAGGAAAGCACGAGCAAGTGAAGGACGACTCCCAGGATGCGGGCTGAGCAGCTGGCAGAACCGAGGTGCTACTGCCTGGGGTGTGGGACGTCTCTGGAGGAGCAGCCCGTGGGAAAGGGGTGCTGAGACCTGCAGGAAACCTTCCGAAGGAACAGGGGTCTGAGCCGACTGTCCCCAGGCTCAGGATCTTCCTTCAGCTGTCAGGACGATCCCCTGTGTTGCCACCAAGCAAGTGAAACCAGCCTGACTTTGCACTTGTGTC
>NW_007727155.1:52796-61457 GCF_000696425.1 Galeopterus variegatus | reverse complement strand
GAGATTCGACCTCTCTACCCTCAACGGAAATTGCCACTTGATTTACAGAGCACCCAATTTAATTGATAAGATTCATCAATAGAAAATTCCTGTCCTAGATCCAGTTTTACAGTTAAGGAGCTGCATGTATGCCTGAGCAGATCCCCTCTCTTTACTATACCTCAAACTTGCCCTCATCTGTAAAGAGAGGTGAACCAGAGAGATGTTAAACATGGTGGCCTGTGGGCTAAAATCAGCTTAAATAGGGACTCTGTCCTGCAAACTAGTTTGTTTCTTTGTTTAATAATCACTTTCCTAGCCCTTACGACCATAGGTTTTATGTGTTTCATGTATGCTAACTTTCCTTACTCTCCCAAACATCTCATGAGGTAGGTACTCTTATCATTCCCACTTTACAGATGGGGATTAAATGACTTACTATGGATCACCTGCTAGGCAGGAGTAAGGGCAGGATTTGAACCCAGATGGTGTAATTCAGAATCTATGCTTTAACATCTGTGCTACAGCTCCTTGAATTTTTTATTCTTGAATTATTTTCAAGTACAGTGTTTCAAAAATAATCAGGTATCAAAAATTAAAACATTTGCATTTTTCTATAAACATAGAACTTACATACACAGGTTTTCTTCAAAAAGTTTGTGGAAAAATAGAATTGAAAGATAATATGCATTTTTTGATGAACTTTTTGAAGATCCCTCATATTAGCAAATGGGAAGCTCTGCATAGGTGCTCTCTAAGGGGTTGACCATCTCTGGAATATTGCCATTTCATGCTTCCACAAGGCCCTAATAACTGATGTCATTTAGTATTTATCTGTCAGAAGATATGGCAGCTTTCAATAACAGAACTCCATATCACAAAAAGACCAACAGCACAACTAGCAATTTGCTGAGGAAAAAAAAAAACCCCTATTTGAAGGTATCAGTGAGCAACATAAGCTGTCAGAACCTAAATGACCAAGATTCCAGAGTGAAGGGAAAAACATTGAAGTAAACCCTACATTCTCTACTTCTTCTTCCTTTGAGGAATTTGCCAACTTGTAAGCAGAGAGGAGCCATGTGTTATAGGAACTCATACCTTTACAGCAAGCTCAAGCATGTGGAGACATAAAACTTGAAGATTGGTGCTACCAAAAAAGCCAGGGTCTGAGATCTTGGGACCTCAGAGAAAATGGAATCTGAGAGCTACTAGAAGGGAGTCTGATTTTCTGCAGTACTTTCACTCTTGAGGCATTTACTCATTGCTAAACTATGCAGAATGAGAGGTTTAAAGCCAAGCTTTATGCAGCTGAGAGGCTAAGAAACTAAAATTGTCCAAATATTATAATGCCATAAGAGCAAAACATAGAGTTCAGGGATTGATCACTAAACAAGTGGAGCCACAAAAAAATAAACAATGGCTTCTGTTGAGTCTCTCAAAGGACTTGATCTAGGAAAGAAATAACAAACAAAAATAAACCGGAACTCATAAAGATGAAAACTCCACCTTGAATTATTACAATCACTACGATCTGTCCTCACTACAGTGGCTATTAGGGGCAAAAATGTATATCTTCTCTGGAGAAACATAACCTCATCGAGAGACACAAAATCTTTTGAAAAATGCCTAGCAGTTATAAAAATATTATAAGGCATATCAGAATGAAGACCAAATAACCAAAAACCATGAGAAAAAAATGGTGGACAATAAGAAAAAGTTCACAGATTATTTGTTAATGAGGCTTATCAGAGGGAAACTTTAAAATATATATTATTAGCATATTCAATAAAAAGATAAAAAATGAATAATTATATTAGGGAAATGCAGTATCTAAAAAAGAATTACATGAGTGGTTGCTACCTGAAAAATATATTAACTGTAATAGAAAATACAATAGATTGATGTAACAGCACATTAGACAAAGCAGAAGACAGGTTTGTTGGAAATACCCATACTGAAGCATGGAGAACAAAACGGATTCCATATACACAAAAGAGCATTGGAGCATTAGATCATGTGGATTATGATAAAAACTTCTAACTTAACTGTAACTTAAATCCTAAACAGGGAGGAAAGAGAAAATCATGATGAAGTACTATATACTAAAGATGTATAAGTGACAATTCTTCTTAGTTGATGAGAGATATTAAGTCACAGAATCACAGAATCAATAATCCCTAGCAAGATAAACAGAAAAAAATATATACCTAGTTACATTACGTAAAACTTCTGAGAACATTACCTAAAAGACATTACCTAAAGACATTACCTTTAAAGGAGAAACACTAAGAAAGACAGCCAACTTTTCAACAGGAACAATTGAACCAGAAGATAATGGAATAACATATTTAAATGTTTGAAAGAAAATAACTGTCAATCCAAAATTTTATTCCATTAAAAATATTCATTAAAAGTGAATAAGAAATAAATGTTTTCATATGAGCAAAAAGAGGTAATTTTTTTTGTCAGCAGATCTGCCTTAAAACAAATACTAAATGGAGTTCTTTGGGCAGAAGTAAAAATGATTGTAAATGAAAAAATGCACAAAGAATGAAGAATAATAGATAAAGTAAGTATATTGGGAAATTTAAATTAACTATGAGTGCACAAAACAGCAATAATAATTAGCTGTGGAAGTATATAATATATATATATAGAGAGAGAGAGATAATTAAATTATATGACAAGAATGATATAACAGCCTGAAGTAGGTTAAATGATTTTAGAGTTCTAAAGTGCTTCCATTGTCCGAGGAGTAAAGCTGCAATTTAAATAGACTCTAGTAAGTTGGAGATATATATTGTCATCTGTAGGATATACTCTAAAGAATAATAGAAATAAAACTGATCACCTAATGGAAGATTACCAAATAAGATAATTTAAAAAAACCCCAACTCTTAATTAATACAAAATAAGGCAGAAAAGGAGAGAAAAAGTGATGCAAATAGAAAATCAATAATAGGAAGGTAAGGTTAAATCATAGGAATAATTACATTAAATTTAAACAAATTCCAAAAGAGAAGGGCCAGTCTTATTTTTTAACTGTAGAGCAACATAGGTCTGTTTCTTATCTACAGCAAAATATTTCAAGGGTAGATGTGCTTACAAATCACCTGAAGATCTAGCAAAGAGGCTTGATTCTTTGGGTCCAACCTCTATAGTTTAGGTGTTAAATTTGAGAATCTGCATTTTTTATAAGCTCCAGACCTGCCTTTGAGAGATAATAATCTGTTGTGTGTAATAGGAGGGAAGAGAAATGAGCGATAAATTGAAAACATATAGTTTAGTTTTTATGGAGCTTAGGGCTTAGCAAGACAGTGATACAAGAGCACAGATGGCTGCCGTGTAAGAAACTGTAAGGTGACCGTCTTCAGCGAGCGACTCTTGCTCCCGCAGATGGCCCAGACCGGAGGAGTCAGAGGTCTTCCCTCGTCTCAGTTACTCAGATCTTGGCAACTCGGGAGCACACCAGCTGGGGTTAGGGATCCAAAGCAGGGCAGGGATCCAGCCACATACTCGTGTGTTTATTTATTTATGTAGCTCAAGCAAAGAGAGTTAGGGACAGGGCTGGAGCCCAGTGGGGAGGACGAGCCAGAGGCTGCCTGTGGATCTGCGAGGCTCCAGCCCGACCAGGACGCCGCCGGCTCCCCAAGGCCGTCTGTGCACCAGGCCAAGGCCCAGCTGGACACAGCACACAGAGGGCAGGGGCGGCACAGCGAGGGCTGTGGTCTCAGAGGCGACAGCTGCTGGCTTGTGTCCTGGCTCCTGGTCTGCTGAGGGTTCCCTGCCCTCAGCAACAGAAGGTAAAACAGGAGTTGTATCCCAAGGCTGGAGGGGGGCTCGTGCCAGCCCTGAAGGTGTTTGGAAGATATTTTTTGATAGCCTTAGGGCTGGCTCTGCTTCTAGATCTACAAAGCTGCTCTGATAGGGGTCACCTCAGGCAGAGGACCCTCGCAGGGTGGGGTATGTTGTTCTGTCCTGTCCCGGGCTGCCCGGGTGACATGCCCAGGGGTCTGAGTTTTTCCTGGAGAGGCTGGACAAGCATCGAGGGAGCTCCCAGCGTGGTGGCCCAAGGTCCTGGGTCTGATCTAGAGAGGTGGTGGTAGGTGAATCTGACTATGCTAACTTTGCTTAACTCTACCAAAAAAGAAAAAAGTGGTAGGATATGGGTGACTTTCTCCTTTTGCCATTTTTGGTATTTTACAATTAATTTTTAATTACATAACAGATAAACTTTCTGAGCCCCCATAGTGCTCAGAACAATTAATTTTAAAAGACCTACCACTGGGAATATCATCATAAATTCATAAAAATCTGGAAGAGAAAGCCATAAAGGCCTCCAGAAAGAAAGAGCTGATCTCAAATTAAGGACCAGGACTGAGAACACAACCCTGGAAGCGAGAATGGCGCAGTGCCTTCAAACTTCTTAGAAAATTTACTTCCAAATTAGAATGTAAAACAGGGTCAGGTTACAGATCAGGGGCAAGGACAAAATAAAGACATCTCAGATCTGCAAGCTCACAGAGAACCATCCCCTTGGGGCCCTTTCTCAGGAAGCCCTGGCAGGAGGATGTGCTCCACCCAAATGAGGGTCAGTTTGAGAGCAGGATGTTGTGGGATCCCAGCCACAGGACATGGGAAAGAGTCCCCAGGATGGACTTGCAGAACCAGGACAATGTCCAGATCGCTGCTCTGCAGCAGATCTAGAGAGCAGCCACTCCCGGAGCGGTGCTGCCAAGAAAGAAAACTGTCCACTTACCTAATGGTGTGATCACATCGGGAGGTGGGCTATGGGCAGGGCAGAGGATTTTGAAATGGATTCATGATAGCATCATAGAAAATTAAGGAAGTGGGAGAAGATCAATTATTTCTAGGGAAAACAATAAAGCTGTAAAAGCAAGGCAATTAAAGTCTACAGCACGAGTCAATTGTGAATGCTTTTTACCCAGTTCTGGTAGTGTGAGCACTGTGTGAAGTCTTGATAGAACTCTACAGGACAATGGCGCAGGGGAACGTTTCAGAGGCACTGTCTAAGAATGAAATATTCATTACTTTATAGCAGGTAGGCAATAGATGATATTTAAAATACAGAAGTCAACTGGTAGCCATGTAAACATATTATTTAGAAATATAGAGATCGAGGGCCGGCCCCGTGGCGCACTGGAGAGTGCACCACTTGGGAGCGCGGCGGCGCTCCCGCTGAGGGTTTGGATCCCATGTGGAGACCAGTTCCCGCTCACTGGCTGAGCGCGGTGCGGGCGCAACACCGAAGGTTGTTATCCTGTTGCCGGTCAGTAAAAAAGACAAAAAAGGAAAAAAAAAAAAAAGAAATACAGAGATCGAACAATGAACAGCTAAAAGAGATGAGTGGTGGTTTCTGAAGAGTAGAATCAGTGTGGCAATGGGAGGGGGCAGGGGTCTGCAGGTTTTCATTATGAGCCTTAGGGTGCTATTTGTTCAATCATCTTTCTATTTTCTCTCTGTTCAGAGTAGGCAGTTTCCACTGTGTTATCTACCAGTTTGCTGACACTTTTCTTTGTCTCTTACATTCTTCTATTGAGACCAACTATTTAGTATTTTTAAATTTTCAATGTGTTTTTTCAATTCTAAAATTTCCATTTGTTTCTTTATTATATTTCCTATCTCTTTGCTAAAACTATCCATTTCTTTGCTGGGACTTGCTATATTTGCATTCGTTTCCAATGCATCTGCAATTGCTCACTGAGGTATTTTTATAGTGGCTGCCCTAAAATAACTGTGAGATAATTCCAGCATCTGTGTTATCTTAATGTTGGCATCTGTTGGTTGTCTTTTCCCATTCAAGTTAAGATTTTCCTGCTTCTTGCTAAGATGTACAATTTTCGATGGAATCCCTGAGGTCTTGGGTGCTATGCTAGGAGCCTCTAGATATTCTCTAAATCTTCGGGGTTAGCAGCTCCCTTTCATACCACGCTGGTGGGGGAAGGAGCGACGTGCCTCCTTAGGGCCAGGTTGGGGTAGAAGTCCTGGTTCCCTTCTTGGCCTCCAACAACACCCTGGAGAGGGAGGGCACCTCGTTACTGCCTGGTGGGGGTGGAGGTTCGGCTTCTCACCAGGTCTGCTGACAGCACCCTGGCTTGGAGGCACAGGGATGTCACATTAGGCTCTGTACCTGGCCTCCACTGACACTATGGGGGTGGGGACTCATTACAGCAGGTGGGGATGGAAGTCTAGGCTTCCAGACTTCTCTGACACCACCCCATGGGGATTTGGGTGTCTTGCCACTACTGGGTGAAAGTGAAAGTGAGGTTTCTCACTTGGTCTTTGGTGGAATGAGTGGAGGTAGGACTGAGGTTTTTCTGTGTGTTTGTCTGGAGTGGAGTAGTTATTGTTTAAAAATTTTTGTTCTTGCTAGGCCGCCCCATTTCTGGTCCTTCAGCTAGAGAAAGCAAGCTTTTCTTGAGATTTTCATTTTGTCCGTGCTCGTTGGCATTTCCAGGCTGCCAACTTCTTCAGTCCAAAATATTTGAGTCAAAAAGAAAGCCTAGGAACTCGCCACCATGCCAGCCCTCCTTTCCTGAGGTCCCTAACTGGTCTGCCTTCTTCCCCTACTTTTCAGTCTTGTATTTCTTTTACATATGATCACCAGGGGTTTAACTGTACTTAGGAAAGTAGGGAAAAGTGCATCTACTCCCTCCTTCTGGAAGTGAAAGTCTGAACACTGATTTTTTTTCGTTCTCTTGCCTTGCTTTGAACAGTCACTGTTCCTCTCGCATGGCTTCAGCTTCTGAAAAGAGCCCCTGTGTGGTTCTGTCACCTTCAGGTGACTCCAGCCCTGGGTTCCAGGAATTGCACTCTTCATTTTGTCACTATCCCTAGAGATGCTAGTGGCTAACTTCTACTCCGGTTTGCGTTAGCATCTACCATTTGGCTTCCAGCCTTTCTATAACCTGTGGAAATTATCCTTGCTATTTCTTTTTCAGATTAGAATGATTTCATTTTTCCTGCCTAGACCCTGATTTACACAAAAGGTATGAGCATTCTTACTTTAATTTGGTAGCTGTTGCCAACTTACTCACCAAAATGCCTGTACCTATTTAGTTCGGTTAAAGGGAGTATTTGTTTACTCACAGCCTTGCAAGCTTTGCCTTGCCATTCTGATAAGAAAAAAAAATATTATTGTCATTTTAATTTGCCTAATTAAAGGTCAGAGTCTCATCTTTAAATATGTTTATTGGTTATTTGCATTTCTCTTCTGTAAACTATCCATTCATATCTTTTATCCATCTTTCTATTGGCTTATTTGTATTTTTCTTATTGCTTTGCAGCATATTAAATTAATCCTTTGTTATGTATAAGCCAGTTATCTCTGCCTTGTCTTTGTTTATGCCATCCTTTGTTATGCAGAAGTTGTAAGTTTCGATCTATTCAACTGTGTGAGAAACCTCACCCTAACAGAGGTAGCAACCAGCATATGTATTGGCTCATGTAAGAGAAGAATTCTGTGATAAGGCCTTAGCTGCAGATGGATCTAGGGGCTCAAACAATGTCAGCAGGACACTTGCAGCTCTGCTTTTCTTTATTATAGTGTCATTCTAGGGCTCAATAGGGTAGCAGCATGGCTCCCACTAGCTCTATTTACAAGATTGAACATAAGTAACAAAATCTTGCTAAAAGTAGCTTAATTATAAAGTTGTGTTTTTGTTTTGTTTTATATTGTTTACACAAGAAGTCTGAAGGTAGTTAGCTCTGAGAGTGATTCAGTAACTCTAAATGTAAGAGCTCTGAGTACTTCTTTCTTGTGAAAAAATGGCTGCTGCATCTCTAAGCATCTCGTGCTCACACAACAGCATCCAACGAAAGTAGGGAAGGGAAACCTCTTGTTGGCACATCTCTCATTTTTCACCAGGTGGGGCGAAGCTTCCCCAGGACCCCTCCACCTCCCACCCACACACCACAACAGACACCCCGTCCGATTCCGCCAACGAAAGTAGGGAAGGGAAACCTCTTGTTGGCACATCTCTCATTTTTCACCAGGTGGGGTGAAGCTTCCCCAGGACCCCTCCACCTCCCACCCACACACCACAACAGACACCCCGTCCAATTCCACGGGCTGGAGCCGGCCGTGTCACTACCCCTCACTGCAAAGGAGGATGGGAAGTGAGTTAAGGGCCCTCTCAGCCTCTGGACTGGAGGAATAGGGTCAGGGAGCTGGTGGGGGACACCTGACAGCACCTGCCCCAGAGTGCATCTCTTCCAGTCACTCCTGCTCCAGAGACAGGGCTCAGCCTGCGTGGACCACCCTGTGTCACAGGCTCATCCCAAACCACTTCCGGGTTAGGGGATTTGTGAGCTGATTGGCCAGACCAGGTCACATGCTCCACCCTTAGCCCCAGACATGGAGCTCACCAGGAACCCACGAAGTGACAGACGGAGAGTGATTGTTTATCAGTGCGTGGTTACTATAAGACCAGGAAATAGGTGCCAGAAATTCAAATTAGTAAGTTTACACTGATGAAGCTACATGAACATGGAATAATTGTTATTGGTGGTCATGTTGATTCCCATGACTGAATTTCTAGCTGGTGTTGGACAAGACGTTAGCTTTCTTGCCATTCTCTCATGATTATCCTCAGTGAATGGTGAAAGCGACTTGTACATGAGCTATTTTCTTCCTCTCTGGACTGCTCATGCCTCCCCCCC
>NW_007727155.1:51090-51989 GCF_000696425.1 Galeopterus variegatus | reverse complement strand
CCCCCCCATCTCCCTTGCTATGTCTATAATTGCCCATTTGGAAACAATTACCGTTTAAGTGGGAATTCAGGGAACCTTAGCCTGACCAGTGTCACGCAGGCCAAGTTGAATGCCTAGTAAACAACACAGACACTTTAGAGATATTGCTTCCCACCTCTGGAGGTGCAGGGGGCATTGTGAGGGTTAATGATGATTCCTCCGCTTCTGTTCAAATTTCCATTTCTGCCATCCTAAATGGAAGCCATCCAATTTCCCTTTATGCTCCCCACATACCCATTACCAGTTTATGAAGAATCAGAGCTACACAAAGGCTCAAAATTGCAATGTTCTAGAATAGACTCAACTCAGAAGCAATTTGAATGTTCACAGCTTTAAAATGACTTGGCAGTCTGTCTATAACATGTCCTGTGGCCTGAAAGGGGATGAAAACTCGCCCACATTTGTTAGTGATTAATTGATCTGCAGATGGAGCTCAGTTAACCTTTGTGGCCAGCTTGAGAGAGCAGCTCAGACCTGAGTAATAAAACCAGCTGGAAAGAATTCTGCTTAGTCCACAGACCTGTTCCATCCCAGGGATCCTGGTGAGAAAATATCATGGGGAAAACGGAACAGGATTTAGCCATAAACTGCAGGGAACGTGTGGACAGGCCTGGACAAAGGTTGGCAAGGTTGAAGACTGTTCATTGTACCAGTAGTTTTTTGACTTTCGCTAACCCCTCCTGGGCTAAATACAGGGGAGCAAAGTGCAAATTGACACTAGGTTCTGAGACCAGGAGACACCCTGCAAAGTGATTGTCCTGCCATTTCCTGTAGCTGCAGATCTATAGGCAACAGAGAATGCATGCTTATGGTCAGGGCAAATAAATACAGGGGAGAGGGGGAGGGGCAGAGGATCTGAA
>NW_007727155.1:47819-50179 GCF_000696425.1 Galeopterus variegatus | reverse complement strand
ATATGAACTGGGGTTTACCTGTATGCATATACACATGCATGCACATATACATACACATGCATGCACATATACACACATACATGTACATATACACGTGCATACACATATACATACACATGCATGCACATATACACATACATGTACATATACATACACGTGCACACACATATACATACACATGCATGCACATATACACATACATGTACATATACATACACGTGCACACACATATACATACACATGCATGCACATATACATACACGTGCATGCACATATACACACATACATGTACATATACATACATGCACATACACATATACATACACATGCATGCACATATACACATGCATGTACATATACATACACGTGCACACACATATACATACACATGCATGCACATATACACATGCATGTACATATACATACACGTGCACACACATATACATACACATGCATGCACATATACATACACATGCATGCACATATACACACATACATGTACATATACATACACGTGCATACACATATACATACGCATGCATGCACATATACACATACATGTACATATACATACACGTGCATACACATGCATGCACATATACACATACATGTACATATACATACACGTGCATACACATATACATACACATGCATGCACAGGCGCACCTTGTTTTTTTGCACTTCACAGTATTGCCTCCATCACACTTTGCAGATACTATGTTTTTTACAAACTGAAGGTTCGTGGTGACCCTGTGTCTAGCAAGTCTATTGGAACCATTTTCTCAACATCATGTGCTCACTTCATGTCTCTGTGTGACATTTTGGCAATTCTTACAATATTTCAAACTCTTTCCTTATTATTTATTAAATCTGTTACAGTGATCTGTGATCGCTGATCTTTGAGGTAACTGTTGTACTTGTTTTGAGGCACCACGAACTGCGCCCACTTGAGGCAGGAAACTGAAATGATAGATGTGTGTGTTCTCACTGCCCCACTGACCAGCGGTTCCCCCATCTCTCTCCCTCTCCTCCGGCCTCCCTGTTCCTTGAGACACAAGCAAATTTGAATTAGGCCAATTAATACCTTGCAATGGCCTCTAAGTGTTCAAGTGAAAGAAGGAGTCACACGTCTCTCAGTTTAAACTCAAAGCTAGAAATATGAAGCTCAGTGAGGAAGGCGTGTTGAAAGCCAGGACAGGCCAAAAGCGAGGCCTCTTGTGTCGAACAGCCAAGTCGTGAATGCAAAGGAAAACTTCTTGAAGGAAACTGTTACTCCAGTGAACGCTCGAATGATAAGAAAGTGAAACAGCTTTATTGCTGATATGGACAAAGTTTCAATGGTGTGGATAGAACATCAAATCAGCCACAAGATTCCCTTCAACCAAAGCCTCACCCAGAGCAAGGCCTGATTCTATTAAATCCTATGAAGGCTGAGAGAGGTGAGGAAGCTTCAGAAGAAAAGTCTGAAGCTCGCAGAGGCTGGTTCATTAGGTTTAAGGAAAGAAGCCGCCTCCATAACATAAAAGTGCAGGTGAAGCAGCACGTGCTGATGTAGAAGCTACAGCGAGTCATCCAGAAGATCTAGCTAAGATCATTGAAGAAGCTGGCTACACTGAACAACAGATTTTCAGTGCAGACCAAACAGCCTTATACAGCAAGANCTTCAAAAAGAAAACACTTTTGTAGGATACATCTTTTGCTTAAAAATCTAACTTTGAGTAATACTCACACGTGTCAAGGAGAAATTGAGAAGGCTGTTGCAGCATTGTTTATGCTCCAGAAACATTGGAATGATTTGTATCCATGAGGACAGACAAGAAGCTGCTGCCCTAAAAAACGGGGGCATAAACAGCAAAGGGTGTTTCTCATGCATGCTGCGTGTCTGCAGCTGCTGTGTCAGGTAGGCTGGGGGCTCTACTCTGCCTCATCCTTGCTTAGGGACACAGATTGAGGGTGGCTCCTTCTTCATGCACTCATGACAGCCCAGGCAGGACAAAGGACACCTGGAAATCAGGGACTGGCTCTTCAGCTTCTGCCCAGAATTGACATGTAGGACTTGTGCTCACATGTCACTGGTCAACGTAAGTCACATGACCATGACTACCTTCAGCACAGGGCAGAGAAGTGCAGGTGTACCATCTGCCCAGAGGGAGAAGAACTGGAAATCATTCATAAGCATACTGATGACCACCTCACAGCCTGAACGTCCATCCTTAGGGGAAAAGCCATATGAACTGGGGTTTACCTGTATGCATATACACATGCATGCACATATACATACACATGCACGCACATATACACACATACATGTACATATACATACACGTGCATACACATATACATACACATGCATGCACAGG
>NW_007727155.1:44330-46359 GCF_000696425.1 Galeopterus variegatus | reverse complement strand
GGACAAAGTTTCAATGGTGTGGATAGAACATCAAATCAGCCACAAGATTCCCTTCAACCAAAGCCTCACCCAGAGCAAGGCCTGATTCTATTAAATCCTATGAAGGCTGAGAGAGGTGAGGAAGCTTCAGAAGAAAAGTCTGAAGCTCGCAGAGGCTGGTTCATTAGGTTTAAGGAAAGAAGCCGCCTCCATAACATAAAAGTGCAGGTGAAGCAGCACGTGCTGATGTAGAAGCTACAGCGAGTCATCCAGAAGATCTAGCTAAGATCATTGAAGAAGCTGGCTACACTGAACAACAGATTTTCAGTGCAGACCAAACAGCCTTATACAGCAAGAAGATGCCATCTAGGACTTTCACAGCTAGAGAGGAGAAGGCAATGCCCAGCTTCAAAGCTTCAAAGGAGAGGCTGACTCTCTTGTTAGGAGTTAACACAGCTAGTGACTTCAAGTTGAAGCCAATGGTCATTTTCCATTCCAAAAATTCTACGACCCTTAAGAATTATGCTAAATCTACTCTGCCTATGCTCTATAAATAGAACAAAGCCTGGAAGACAGCACATCTGTTTACAGCCTGGTTTACTGAATATTTTAAACCCACTGTTGAGACCTACTGCTCAGGAAGATTCCTTTTGAAATATCACTGCTCACTGACAACGCACCTGGGCACCCAAGAGCTCTGATGGAGATGTACAAGTACCTCCCAATCTTTATGCTTTTTGTAGAAACCAGCTAAACACGGAGTTTCCCCCTTGCTGTTTTTAACAAGCATTTCTCCACCTGCTCAGCCACCACTGGGCTCCTGGGTCCCCACGGCCCGTCTGGTCGCAGAGTGGTTTGCACTTGGGAGAAGGCAAAGCCGAGTTGAGAAGTTGCTGCCTTTGTCAGTCAAGGCTGAGAGGCACAGCGCCAAACGTCAGCTGGAGATGGGGTCCCTGTTGTGGCACTTTCCTAGGCTTGAGGTCTAAAGCAGGGGATCAAAAATAAAGGTCCTGACACTATGGAGCCCATGTTCTGACCTGGGACAATCAATAAAAAGATAAAATATGCCTAGTGCATATCAAGAAGTGGCTGATGCTAAGAAAGAAATCAAGGCAGGGGATGGTGGGTTTGGGATCAAAAGTGGGAGGCTCCTCAGAGGACATTGGTATGGAGCAGAGGCCTGAAGGACAGGAGAGTGGGAGACAGTCTAGTATCTGGGGGGAAATGATCCAGGCAGAGGTAGCAGCAAGTGCAAAGGCCCTGAGGCAGGACCACTAGCAGCAGCGAGAGACAAGCATCGCCACAGCACTGTGAAGGAGGGAGACAGGTGTACAGTGAAGGCCAGGGAGGTGGGAAGGCCAGACCACACAGGGCCTTGTAGGCCACTGTGAGGATCGGGGTCTTATCTGAGTGTGGCGAGATGACTGTGGCAGTTTTTGAATGGAGAAGTGACACGATCTGACGTATACTTTAAAAAGGTCACTCTGACCATTTTGTTAAGAATAGAGTAGGGGAAGGAGCCAGGATGGGGCAAATACAGACCCCAGGAGACCAGTGAGGACAAACTCAAAAGCATCTGGAGCCACAGTAGTAGCAGTGGGGGTGGGAGAGGCTAGATATATTTTTAAGGTAGAGTCAACAGTTTTTGTCAAATGGATGGGGCATGGAATGTGTCTCAGGGTGGTGCCAAGGGTGTTGGTCTCAGCAACTTGAATTTTGAGCTGCGAGAGCCTAGCATGAGTTTATCAAGAAATGCACAGATTTCCAAAGAATTAGTTTTGTGCTGGAGAAAGTAGACACCTTCTCCTGCTTTGTGTTTCCTTAAAAAAAAAATTATAGTACATTATTTATGTCAGATGGACGTGAGGATTCCAAATTGTCATCTTTCATTTAAAACAACATGAGACAAAAATATGAGGTCTTCTTCAGCGTCATCAGAATTTTTTCAGCTATTGTTTCCTGTAAATAAAAACAAACAAAAAAAAAAAACTGTAGTGCAAGAGCATCAGCTACAATAATTTGTGCAAAAGGACACAAATAGGCCAGGAAT